>NW_027120632.1:0-40053 GCF_038355195.1 Osmerus mordax
CCTCTTTCTCCTGCCCCTCCACTCTCTCCCTCTCTACTCCCCCTCGTCTCCCTCCCCCTCCTTCTCCTCCTTGTCTCCTTTCCTCCCCCTCTCCTATCCTCCCATCCCTCCTCCCCTCCCTCCCTCCTCTCCACCCTCCTCTCCTCTTCCCCCTTGCTCCCCCTCCTTCTCCCCCTCCTCTCCTCTCCTCCCCCTCTCCCTCTCCCATCCCCCTCTCCTGTTCCTAACAAAGCAGTCCCTGAAGCTCTCCAGGACAGTGTGAAAGCTCCAAACACACACGGGCCTCTACTCACAGTACTTCCTATCAATTAATATAACTCCTCCTCCTGTCCTCCCCCAGCCTGCATCACTCGCCATTGTCCAGGAACCAAAGGTTACGACCTCTATATGGGGTCAATCAAGCGCTTTCTGGTTGTGTGTGTGTGTGTGTCTGCATGTGTGTTTGATGATGATGGTGAGGAGAAGCAGGGAGGAGGAGCAGGGATGGGGGTCTAAATCTGATTGGTTACTAATCCTGGCACAGTCTCCATCACAGAGTAGGGTGGGATTAGGGGAGCAGAGACAAATCGCTGGCGACAGCAAAGAGCGTGCTTGCTTCTCCACGAGCTGTCAACTCTTTCACCCAATACTCTGACCCTAACCCTAACCTCTCTCTCCCTCACTGTCTCTCTCTCTCTCACACACACACACACATACACACACACACTCACACAAACACATCCCAGTCTCTCATCTCTCCCTTATCTAATCCCCTCTCTCCACCAATCAGTGATGTCTGTGATCTGTGTCTCAAAGGCTGAAGGCCAGAGAAACAATCACATAATGTAGCTTCAGCTGCTGTTAGAGTAACACGCTAACAGACCACAGTAACACGCTAACAGACCACAGTAACACGTTAACAGACCACAGTAACAGACCAGAGTAACACACTAACAGACTAGAGTAACATGCTAACAGACTAGAGTCACATGCTAACAGACCACAGTAACACACTAACAGACCACAGTAGCACACTAACAGACCACAGTAACACACTAACAGACCACAGTAACACACTAACAGACTAGAGTAACACACTAACAGACCACAGTAACACGCTAACAGACCACAGTAACACACTAACAGACCACAGTAACACACTAACAGACCCACAGTAACACACTAACAGACCACAGTAACACACTAACAGACTAGAGTAACATGCTAAAATAACAAGCAGTCTCACTGCCTGCAAGGCTGCAGACCAGACAGCGGTAAAGCTGTTGACAACACAAGTTGTCGTGGGAACGCAGTGCTAACTTAGCATTTCATTGGTAATTACACAACTGGCGAGGAAAATGCTGTGTGTGGAAACTCCCATTCAGACTGCAGCCCTGCAATTACATTAGCGAGACGTGGTAATTTGTAGCGTTGTAGCCGTGCTCTGGCCTGGTCCTGGGCTCTGCTGCTCTAAAATATATGAAACATATAAAAAAAAAATTCTACCTTCAAAAACCTATTTTTCGAACCATTTCTGGGAAAAGGTTTTTTTCAAAACCTAATTTTGTTCAATGTTCAACCTTTCAAACCCTGTTTTTCAAAACGTAAAAAAATATTTTTTAATAATAATTTTTGAAATCTTTTCTAACATGGTTTTCGAAACTTTTTTGAGAAATATATTTTGGGATATATATTTTGGGGAGATTTGACACTGAACTGTCTCAACCCCACACCTAAATATCCTCTTTCTACAAGGTGTGTGTGTGTTAGTTTGTGTCTGTGTTGGTGTGTGTGTGTTTGTGTGCGAATACACAACCTCCATTCCAATGGCCCGGTCTGTGTGTCAGAACATCACAGGAGTGATTGACAGGTCAACTCTGAACTCTGAACGATAGAAACATTTCTCTGACCTCCTTCATCAGTGTCTTGTAGCGCAGCACCTGCTCACTCCCACAGGAAACAGGAAGCTGACAACCTTCCCGCCAGCAACGCTGCTCTCCACCTGTCTGAAAGGGAGGGAAAGGGAGGGAGAGGGGGAGAGAAGGAGGGAGAGGGGGAGTGAGGGAGGAAGAGGGGGAGGGAGGGAGGGCGGGAGAGGGGGAGAGAGGGAGGGAGAGGGGGAGAGAGGGGAGGGAGAGGGGGGGACCTGGATACAAACACCAGCCTGCATAGAGGCAGCAAGTACAGCCGAGAGAGAGAGAAAGAGGGGGAGGGGAGAGGGATAAGGAGAGGACGTAGAGAGAGAGAGAGAGAGAGAGAGAGAGAGAGAGAGAGAGAGAGAAGACAGAGAGGGAGAGAGGGAGAGGGGGAGAGGGAGAGGGAGGGGGAGAGGGGAGAGGGAGAGGGAGAATGAGATGGGGGGAGAGAGAAGGCCCTCCTGGTTGTCTCTTCCTGGTCCCTGTTCCACATGTCTGGTCAGCTGACAGGGGAGAGCTGGTCCGGACCAGCCAAAGGGCATTTTCTCATTCCACAAACGTCCGGGATGATGGAGACTGTTCGCCAATGGCGTGTTAGGAGAATGGCAGCAGGGAATCCCCATTGGTCAGTGAGCTTTTTCTTTGTCCATGTGATTGGTGCAGCCCAGGGCTGTCTCTCTGTCAGGTGTGAAGGAGACTCTGGGAAGTGAGACCTGCAGGTGACAGCTCTCTCTCTCTCTCCCTCCTTCCCTCTCTCTCTCTCTCTCTCTCTCTCTCTCTCTCTCTCTCTCTCCAACAGTATCTAATTTTGGGGAGTGGGATGGGTACAGCTCAGTCATAGAGCACAGACTGCAGATCTACTACATATCCTTGAAGTAGACTGCCCCCTAGTGGTTTGATTGTGGTATGGCACCCTGTGATTGCTGATAAGCTGTGTGTGAGTGAGTGAGTGAGTGAGTGAGTGAGTGAGTGAGTGAGTGTGAGAGTATGTGTGGGAAACAGGAACCATGCTATACCATGTAGGTGTATCTGACAGAGACAGAGAAACAAAGAGAGATAGGGGGAGAGAGAGAGAAAGGGAGAGAGCGGGGGAGAGAGAGAGGGGGAGACAGAGAGAGAGGGACAGAGAGAGAGGGGGAGAGAGACAGAGCACTAGAGAGAGAGAGAGAGAGAGAGAGGGGGAGAGAGACAGAGCACTAGAGAGAGAAAGAGAGAGGGGGAGAGAGAGAGGGGGAGACAGAGAGAGAGGGGGAGAGAGACAGAGCACTAGAGAGAGAGAGAGAGGGACAGAGAGAGATGGGGAGAGAGACAGAGCACTAGAGAGAGAGAGAGAGAGAGAGAGGGGGAGAGAGACAGAGCACTAGAGAGAGAGAGAGGGGGGGGGAGAGAGAGAGAGGGGGAGACAGAGAGAGAGGGACAGAGAGAGAGGGGGAGAGAGACAGAGCACTAGAGAGAGAGAGAGAGAGGGGGAGAGAGAGAGAGAGGGGGAGACAGAGAGAGAGGGACAGAGAGAGAGGGGGAGAGAGACAGAGCACTAGAGAGAGAGAGCTCCATTCAGTCAGAGAGCCCAGAAGGGCTGCATTCCAGAGTTTCCCCATAGCAGTCTTAAGACGCACACCTGAGCACACCTGAGCTCACCTGGAGCAGGAGCCCTCAGCCAGCTGTCAGAAGGGAAGAGAACCAGAACTGAGAAAGGGGCCTGAACCAGCAGGAAAAGCAAAACAACATTCTCTCTGTGTTGAAACAGGTTAGACCTCTTTCTCTCCGCAGGAAGCCACTCACTGTTTACACAAGTGGACCTGACACACAAGAGGGCTTTTCTCTGTCCTGAAAGGATTTTCACATTTTCATAAAAATGTGTTCATTTAGACCCATTTAACCAAAGCATCATCCAGAGGGGATTTGAACTCGTAACCTCTTGAGCTGCAGTCAAAGGCTGTGAGTACTAATCTGTATGTTTAAAAATGTATGTAATTGTTTAAGTAGAGCAGTAGGGGGGTCAAATGGCTGAGCGGTTTGGGAATCTGGCTATTAATCAGAAGGTTGCCGGTTCGATTCCTGCCGTGAAAAATTACATTGTGTCCTTCGGCAAGGCACTTCACCCTACTTGCCTTGGGGAGAATGTCCCTGTACTTACTGTAAGTCGCTCTGGATACGAGCGTCTGCTAAATGTAAAATGTAAAGGATGTAATTGTTTATGTAGGGCAGTCGCCCAGTGTATCTCCAGTATGTGTGTTTGCAGTGAAAAGGATGAAAGTATCTACAGCTGTGTACTTATTAAGTAGGTCATGGTGAACTATACCACCAGTGTTTACAACATTAGAGATGCTGTGAATGCTACGGTGATAAGTGTGTCATGGACTTCAGAATTATGGTTGTTAATGTTTGTTTGTGTGTTTGTCTGTGAATGAGGAGGGATTGCAGCCTTATATTTGGTCCGAATGATGTTCAAACAAAAACAGACTATCCCAGAGCTGTAGCTCTGCTGGGGAAGGGGGGGGGGGGGCAGTGCCCCTGTGTCTGAAGGAATGTAGCTACATTCCAGCTTGGCTTTCCTCTGATTGGAAACATAGTCAGGGATGTTACACTCTGAGGGGGCGGAGCCAGAGACACCTGGATTCACCTGAAACCCTCTCTCTCTCTTACTCTCTGTCTCTCTCCATCTTCTCTTTCACTTACTCTCTCTACAACAATAGTTCCTCTTTCCATCTAGTATTAAATCGTTTATTTATAAACTGTAGAAAGTTTAGATAGTATAGTTAGTTAGAGCTGTGGCCCAGTGACCGCTCTGTAACAGGTTATTAGGATGCTGCAATCTGGAATAAACCTTGTTGGTACATCGGTAGAGTTGTGGTTGTTTTGGTCATTTCCTTTCTTTGAAGGCTTGTCACAAACCATAACATCACATAAACAGTTTTTGATGATGTCTACGGTCTAAAACAAGGCTAAGCTAAGCTGTGGGCCAGATAGACATGTTTGAAACAGCTGCTTCACCAGGAAGTCACCAGAACCGGTCGATCCCGTCCAACTCCTCCGGACTGTCTGCACTAAAGATCAGGAGTAGGATGACGTGTGTGTGAGCGTGTGTGTGTGAGCGTGTGTGTGTGTGCGAGCGTGTGTGTGTGTGCGAGCGTGTGCGACCGTGTGTGTGCGACCGTGTCCATGTAAGTGTGTTTGAGCCATCACACAAGCACACCTGTGAACTGTCAGCTAGTTACTACCTTGCACATACTCGATTATTCCCGAAGCAAAGGCAGTTTCGGCCACGACAGGTCCGCTTGCTAGCATCGTGTTAGCGGTTAGCCCGCTATAAGCTTCTAACTATCGGACAGTGTAAAACGCCTGGAGCGACCAGCTGGTTAGCCAGTCCTAGCTCGACTGCAAGACGGTGTCGCTGTACAATAAACAGGTTCCTCCGGATATATGGACATTTACACTGTGAGAGACTGAGAAAAGGTGCACTATTTTGACTCTGTATTCATCCATTATTCAGGTGACAGGAACAGTATCACGGCTATCGGTTTACAGTCAGTCTCGTTCCCACGAAGAGCCGAAAGCGTTTTCTGTTATAAACTATCTACTGTGAGCTCACGTCGCTGGTGGATGTCATGTATTATGTAACAGATACTACTATCCAACGCGATGTCGCCGACAGGGGGGTGGTAGGTACGGATGTGAACTTGTGACCACTGTTGTCAAATGATCTGCCACTGATAGGGCTTATACAAATCCTCTCACCTAACCCGTATTGACAGCTTTAAAAAAAAAACTTTTTGTTGAAAGGTTTAGAAACTATCTTTGAAAAAAATATATATTCGAAAAAAAGGTTCAAATATTTTATTTCGAAATGTTGAACAAATATTTCAGAAAAAAAGTTTAAAAAAAAGTTTTGAAAGGTTGAAAAGATAAGTTGATGAGTACTTGATAAGGACTTTACTATACTCTACTGTACTCTGCTTTAATCTACTATGCTTTAGGTTTCTGTGTTCTCCTCCTCTGATTGACAGCTGGAGATGGAGCTGAAGGTGTGGGTGGAGGGCGTGGCCAGAGTGGTGTGTGGCCTATCGCTGGACACTTCTTGCCAGGAAGTGGTCATCGCTCTTGCTCAAGCCATTGGTTGGTTTCCTTCATCTGTTTGATGATTTGACTGCAACGTCTTGATCTGCAGTGAAGTTAGTTGAACCCTAACAACTGAGCTATACTCATCTCCTCCCCCCTCCCCTCCTCTCCTCTCCCCTCCCCTCCTCTCCCCTCCCCTCCTCTCTCCTCCCCTCCCCTCCAGGTCAGACAGGACGCTACGTGCTGCTTCAGAAGCTGCCGGGTTGTGAGAGGAGGCTGGTGGCGGATGACTGTCCTCTGCGCTCCCTGGCCCAGGTGGGTACCCTGGCCAAGGAGGTCCAGTTCATCCTGCGCAGGACTGGGCCCAGCCTGGGGGATGAGTCCCCTGGCTGGGCTCCATCCCTTCTCCCCCGACACCCCGACCCTGAACCCCCCACATGCTGGGAGCCCAGGAAGGCTTTGAGCTTTCACCTCGGGCCCTCCACCATCCCCAGACGGACTAGAGCCCAGACAGGTTCTCCTGAGCTGAGGGCTTCTACCCCCCCCCCCTCCCCCCCCCTCCCCTGCTCCCTCCCCCCACTCCCCTGCTCCCTCCCCCTCTTCCCACGCTCCCTCCCCCCCCTCCCTCTAAGGAAGACATCTTCAGTCAGGCGCTAAAGCAACAGGAGACACTACGAGACATAGAGGCCCAGCTCAGAGGCCTAGAGAGGGAGGAGGAGACCTGGGAGAGGCCTCTAACTCCAGCCCCAGGCCTGGCTCTGGGCCTACAGGAGGAGAGGCTGAACCAGGCTGAGGTGATCTTGGAAGAGCAGCTACAGGTGGAGATGGAGAGAGAACAAGGTGAGGAGCTCATCATGTTCTCCATCAAACCTGTTAGTATAAACAAATCCTCTGGTGTATAGCTCCACGCTAGAACAGTTGACTCCAGAAAGGTAACTGTTGTTACATTGCACAACTAGTAGATGGCAGCATTTCATAATTTTCACCGCGTTGGTTCACCAGCCGCAGTAACACTGTGTGTGTAACTTAGCCTTGTACCTCTGGTGTCCCCAGACTTGCTCCGGCGCCTGAAGCATCTGTGCTCCTGTCTGGAAGACTGCAGCGGCCGAGTGCTGGAGCTCCAGGCCAGTGCGGAGGACCAGGGGAGAGACCTACAGCACAAGGCCCAGCAGCAGGGCTCCCGGCTGGGCAGGGCTCGTCCCACGGCCCCCCTGGACACCCTGAGGGTGGAGCTCCACCTGCGCCAGGTGCAGGGGGAGGAGCTGAAGGCCATGATGATGGAGGCGGAGAGAGAGACGCAGGCGGTGGAGGAGCAGATGCAGGTGGAGGTGAAGCTGTGATGTGTTGTTTAGCAGGAGAGGAGGAGGGAGGTGGCTGGTTTGAACCCTGCGTTGTGTTTTCCAGGAGAAGCGGCAGGAGATGGAAGAGCTGAACAAGGACTTCAGACAGTGTAAGCTCCAGCAGTTCATTCAGCAGACAGGAAACTCACCTGCACTTGACCACACACACACACCTGACCACACACACACACCTCCACCTGACCACCCACACACACCCCTGTTGGACCACACACACCCCTCTCAACCTCTCCACACATCCCCCCTCCCACCTGACCAGACACACCCTGCCCCCATCTCCACGCCCCACCCAGGCCACGCCCCCATACCCTATCTGTGCAGCGCAGGCGTGCTGGATGAGGATCAGAGTGACTCTGTGATCGTGTGCTAACAGGACATACTCCCCCTGTGTGATCACTACTCCTCCATGCACCCTCACACACACCGTCACACACACCTCCCCTCACACACACACCACCACACACACACACCTCCACCACACACACCACTCCTCACACACACCACCCCTCACACACACCACCCCTCACACACACCACCCCTCACACACACCACCCCTCACACACACCACTCTTCACACACACCTCAAGTTTTACTAAACATGAAAGGATTTCTTCTGGCATGGTTCTGTCACTTCCTGTCCAGGGCTATGTGAAGGTTAAAATGCTCTGTCACTTCCTGTCCAGGGCTGTGTGAAGGGTAACCTGCTCTGTCACTTCCTGTCCAGGGCTGTGTGAAGGTTAAACTGCTCTGTCACTTCCTGTCCAGGGCTATGTGAAGGGTAACCTGCTCTGTCACTTCCTGTCCAGGGCTATGTGAAGGTTAAACTGCTCTGTCACTTCCTGTCCAGGGCTATGTGAAGGTTAAACTGCTCTGTCACTTCCCATCCAGGGCTGTGTGAAGGGTAACCTAGTTTGTTTTGCAGCAAGCAGCTGTCTGATGTGACTATCAGGATGTGTGTGTGTGCACGTGTGTGTGTGCACATGTGTGTGTGCATGTGTGTGTGTGCATGTGAGTGTGAGCATGTGAGTGTGTTTGAGCGTGAGTGTGTTTATAAGTGTGTGAAAGTGTGTGAGTGTCTATGTGAAAGTGTGACAATGATATATGTTTTATGATACTTTGTAAATACATGCTATACATTTAATAAAACTAAATTAATATATGCTACTCGGTTGCACGTTTTGCATTATTTTCGAAGGATTAGATTGCAGTATTAAAATTTCGTCTAAAGATAATAAAGTGAACTGAATTCGATTTTAATTATTAAACACAGGTCTAAACTATGACAGGATGGACAGTCAAATACATTCGTTTTTTCTTTTGTGAAAACGAAGTCAAATTGTTTCATAAATGTGTCATACTAACCTCCACCCCCAATCCAATGGCAACGTTGTTTATGATGAAATACAATTCTTTAAAATCATTTTTGTTTTTACATTTTCTAACATTTTAAGTAAGAACTACTCCTGTAGAATAGATCATAATAGTGTCCGAACATGTAAATCTTACTGACTAAGGTTTTGAAGTAGCCCTATCAACAGCGTGTCCTGCCTTTTGAATACTTTCAACTGTTACCTTGTATGACCAGTAAAAGGGCACCATTCCATCGTTTTTCATGTACCGGTTATTCGGGTCTCAGTCCGGTTAACGTCAAACAGCAGCGTCCTGCCTCCGTCACGTTATAGAAAGTGAAACTACAAATCGTGTGTCTTTAGAAATCAAAAGTGAGATATGACACTGTGACAACCGTAACAAAGAATTTAAAAACTAACATTAACATCATATACGCGTTTGTTATAAGATAAAATCTAACCAACTTGTGCTATAGGCTTTGTTGTTCTTTCCTAACTCGTGCATGTTCAGAAAATACATGTTTGCACATGTAGAAGGGCCAACTTCAGAATATCTACACATAAAAAATAAACGTGTACATTTATATTTGGGGAGTTTTAACGGTTTGTAGAACGATCACTTGTTCGCTACTATACACTACAGAAGAGGAATAAATGCTCTGGGCTATTACTAATTCAGTAAAAATGTAATGTATGGTTAGTACCGCCTACCGTATTAAGCAGGAAGTGAAGTGTGTTTTCTGTGCACAGCCGGCACAGTAGGGGAAGATAAAATCATATCCACCGGCAACATGTCTCGATCTAATGGTAAGTAGTTAGATTGAATTCTTATAATTTCCGCAAAAACAGTGAAGTTGATGATTAACAATGGTAATACAAATTATATGTTTGTCTATGGTAGGTGTGTTCTGATAGTGTAGAAAAGGAATGATTAAAAAAGTGTCAGAGTAAACAGTGACTAATAAGCCATGCGTCAGGGTCAGGGAGTTAAATGCATTTGTTCTGTCACATAAACAAATCTAATGATCTTGGATTGGATGGGTGGAGCAGTTGACTGCAGTTCAAGAAGTTGCAATCCCCCCTATAAATAGTTTTAGTTTTGGATAGTTCTGGGATAAACCTGTCTGCTAACCAACCCATTGTTACATTTACATTTAGTCATTTAGCAGACATTCTTATCCAGAATGACGTACTGTAAGTACAGGGACATTCCCCTGAGGCAAGTAGGGTGAAGTGCCTTGCCCAAGGACACAATGTAATTCCGCCTGGCGGGGAATTGAACCGGCAACCTTCTTATTACTAGCCCGATTCCCTAACCGCTCAGCCATCTGACTCCCTTGTTGTTATCTCTTGTGTGTCTGTGCAGGGCAGAGTAAAAGGGAGTGGGACCTGTCAGGGAGGAAGCTGAAGGCGCTGCCCGCAGAGCTGCTTGAGCGAGGAGCGGAGGCCAAGAGGGTGGACCTCCAGAGGAACCGACTGAAGCAGGTCTCGGGTCTCTCCTTACTGCTCTGCCTGAAGGAGCTCAACCTCTCCCGGAACGAGCTCCTGGACTTCCCCCTGGAGGTGGGCAGCCTCAGCTTACTGGAGCGTCTCTACCTGAACCAGAACAACATCCGGGTCATCCCAGAGGGGCTGTTCCCCCACTTGGAGAATCTGCAGTTCCTGAAGCTGAGCACCAACCGTCTCTCTCAGCTCCCGGCCGACCTGGCGTGCTGCCGGAGGCTCACCTACCTCAACCTGTCCCACAACAGCCTCACAGACCTCCAGCCTCTGGTGGGGCTGTCTGGTCTGACGGAGCTGCATGTGGAGATGAACTCCGTCACCCAGCTCCCCCCAGGGCTGTTCCAGAACTCGGAGCTCAAGCTCTTCAAGTTCTCCGGGAACCCTCTGAGGGTTCCCCCAGAGGAGGTATGTGTGGGGGGGGTGAGGGACATCCAGAACTACTTCACCTTGCTGTTCAGGGACCCGGACAGCAACACCACCGCCTGCACGGTGAAGACCATGTTCCTGGGCTCGTCCATGGCAGGGAAGTCCACACTGAGCCGCAGCCTGCATGCCGGAGCGCCGGTGAAGGTGGAGGAGGACGACCGCACCGAGGGCATCGAGATCTGTGAGCTGGAGCTGGAGGGGGTGCGGCTGCTGTTCTGGGACTTTGCAGGCCAGGAGGAGTACTACCTCACACACCACGTCTT
The DNA here is from genome assembly GCF_038355195.1 of Osmerus mordax. Taxonomy (NCBI): domain Eukaryota; kingdom Metazoa; phylum Chordata; class Actinopteri; order Osmeriformes; family Osmeridae; genus Osmerus; species Osmerus mordax. The sequence goes on from NW_027120632.1 coordinate 10,854, forward strand.
CATCACCCCGCGAGCCCTCGTCATCCTCGCCGTCGACCTGGCCAGGTGAGCACTGTAGGAACTGATTCACGCTCACGGCTGAAGACACACACAGTCCACCTTAGAAACAACGCATCACCCTAGTCCACCTTAAATTCCACATCTCCCCAGAGATTATTTGATGTAATGTAAGTTACATGTAATAAATTGTAATTGTTGCGCGATAGTCAAGATAAAACTTCTGCACTGTGCCTGGTAGCTGAGAGGTGGAGATTTCGATGACAGAAACAACCCCATCATGTGTGTGTCCCAGCTACAGCGTGGAAGACCCCCAGTCCTTCACAGAGAAGGTCTGGTTCTGGATCAACAACATCCAGCTGCGTGTACCAGACTCGGTGGTGCTCCCAGTGGCGACCCACTCCGACCAGTGCAGGAGTCTGGAGGAGGTGGAGGAGAAGAGGGCTCACCTGGACAACAAGGTGAGGGAGGCGCTGGAGGAGCGGAGGCTGGTTCTGACCCGACAGAAGAAGACCCTGGAGGAGAGAGACCCCACGCAGTTCTCAGACCAGATCATGGAGATGGATCGTCTCATGGATCGCAAACTACAGGTAGCTTTTATCCAAAAGCGACGTACGAATAGTACAAATAGGTATTACAGCAGAAGATCAAGAATCAGTTCTAACAGTGTTTGTAGTTCTAACTGTGTTTGTAGTTCTAACTGTGTTTGTAGTTCTAACAGTGTTTCAGTGGTCAGAGTCAAAGAACGGTCTGTGTTACCAGCCATATTAAAACACAACCTCATCTCACCTACGGCTTTACAGGGGCACCCTGGTTGTTCCCTCTCTCTCTCCTACATTTCCTGTCTCAACTGTCTCTGTCTAATAACGCCCAGAAAAGGCTCCCAAAACAGCATGTTGTCCTGCAGGGCCCTCAGCAGCTTTCCTCTGTGTGCAGGTCATGAAGCTCATAACCATCGCCTGCACCAGGCAGGAGGGGATCGACGCCCTGAAGGCCCACCTGCTGAAGCACATCGAGCAGGCGTTCCCCTGCGCAGAGAGGACCCTGCCCCGGAGCTACGGGGACGTGGAGCACACCATTCACACGCTCCTCGAACACCAGCACATCCCCAGACACGGTCAGGAGTACAGACCATAAAGCTGTAACCATGTTTACATTTACATTTAGTCATTTAGCAGACACTCTTATCCAGAGCGACTTACAGTAAGTACAGGGACATTCCCCCCGAGGCAAGTAGGGTAAAGTGCCTTGCCCAATGTTTGATGTATTGATAGTAAAACTATAGCTAAAGATACATGCATTTATTTAACAGATGTTTTTTACCCAAAGCCACGGACAGGGGGGATTTGAACCTCTTAGATCTGCAGTTAAATTCTCTAGCACTGACCTATACCTGTCCCAAGTGATGTATTCAGTTAGGTGCTTTTATCCAAAGCTACACAGGGGGATTTGAACCTGTGAAAACTGAGCTATACGTCGTAACCCTTACCTGAGATTCTCTCCTCCGTCAGGGATTGTCAGTTTAGCAGAACTGAGGGACATGATCCTGGAGAAGGTGGAGGTGAGCAAAGAGAGCGTGAGCTCCATCCTGCGCTACCTGCACCGCATCGGGCTCCTGGTTTGGTACGAGGAGATCCCGGCGCTGGCGGAGACCGTGTACGCTCAACCCTCCGTCCTCATTTCCCTCTTCAAGGTGACGCAGCCTGGAGGAGATGCCAACCGCACGCTGCGTTCAGCTAACAAACCCTTTCATCCACAGCCACAAACCAACTGTGGTCACTGAAAGTACAGCAGAAAGATACAGTGCTTAGTTCTGGTGGTCAGAGTCAAGGAAGTAGTGACTGTTTACCAGTCACAGTGTGATCTCAGCCACCTGGCATGTACACACTGTACATTCAAACTTTCATTGCAAAGTGTTAATAGAACAGAGGAAAATATTAAATCAAATGTGAATGAAAAGTGAAGATATGTTATTGCCGTACAAATTCTCCCTGGTTCCACTTGCAGTCCCTGGGGTTACATCAAGATGCACCACACTTTTCTAAAATCAAACCCTTCAATCTTGGTAAAAGACTGTGTAGAACCCTGGCCTAACCGCAGGGGCGACCACAGGAACCCTAACACGCTCTCTCCCTCTGACACGCTGGGCAGACCGTGGTGAGACCAGACCTGGCTAAGCAGCTGCAGGACCTGCCCGGACCGCTGCTCCTCCAGGAGGGGGTGCTGGCCCTGCAGAGGGCGGCCTGGGTGGAGGCCCTGCAGGGGCGTGGCATGCTGCCCAACGTGGCCACGCGCATCCTGGTTCTACGGGAGCTGAAACGCCTTGGCCTCGACGAGGACGAGGACCTGGTCTCAGAGGTCAGGACACCTGGTTCATGACTAAGTAACTAACGATGACCCAGTAATTAATGATTACTCAGTTACTAATAATTACTAGTTATCAATGATTGCTAATATTTCACAATTCATATTTACTGAGAAGGGGAGACCTGGTTAGCCATCAACTTTATGAACACCGCTTCAACCAGCTACACCACTGAAAAGCCCTTCGATGGGGCTGTGCGGGCAGTATTTCTACTAAGGAGTGAGTTTAACCAGTTCACCTGGGTTCCACTGCAGGTGGTGGGGAGCAGGAGGGAGGAAGGGGCTCTGCTCAGTATGCTGCAGCACTTCCAGGTGTGTCTCCCCACCAGGCTGGGCAGTCCGCTGGACCCAGCCGCACCAGAGTTCGTCCCGGGGAAGGCCCAGTGGGACTCGGACAAGCTGAGGCAGAGAGAACAGGATGCGGCCTGCCTATTCCCCAACTACCTCTTGGACAACAGGGAGGTGGAGAAGGCCTGGGGGGTGGACAAGCAGGACGATGTTCGTGTCCATGTGTACTTCCTGCCCGAGGTCCCTCATGGCTTCTTTCACAGGTACAGACGACTCTTCTGTACCTGTTTGGTAGAGATGACTCTACTGTAACTTCCTGTTCGGTATAGATGACGCTCCTGTAACTTTTTGTTTGGTAGAGATGACTCTCCTGTATCTTCCTGTTTGGTAGAGACAAACCCTCCGTAACTTCCTGTTTGGTAGAGACAAACCTTCCGTAACTTCCTGTTTGGTAGAGACGACTCTTCTCTAACTACCTGCAAGACAGATCCCCTCTCCAGAACTTCCTGTATGCTAATGATCTCCTCTGAAACTTCCTGTATGCTAATGATCTCCTCTGAAACTTCCTGTATGCTAGAGATCTGCTCTGGAACTTCCTGTATGCTAAAGATCTCCTCTGAAACTTTCTGTATGCTAAAGATCTCCTCTGAAACTTCCTGTATGCTAAAGATCTCCTCTGAAACTTCCTGTATGCTAGAGATCTGCTCTGGAACATTCCTCTAGGTGGAGTACACGGTACCTACCTCTAGGTGGAGTACAGTGCAGGGTACCTACCTCTAGGTGGAGTACACGGTACCTACCTCTAGGTGGAGCACAGTGCAGGGTACCTACCTCAAGGTGGAGCACAGTGCAGGGTACCTACCTCTAGGTGGAGTACAGTGCAGGGTACCTACCTCTAGGTGGAGTACACGGTACCTACCTCTAGGTGGAGTACAGTGCAGGGTACCTACCTCTAGGTGGAGCACAGTGCAGGGTACCTACCTCTAGGTGGAGCACAGTGCAGGGTACCTACCTCTAGGTGGAGTACAGTGCAGGGTACCTACCTCTAGGTGGAGTACACGGTACCTACCTCTAGGTGGAGCACAGTGCAGGGTACCTACCTCTAGGTGGAGCACAGTGCAGGGTACCTACCTCTAGGTGGAGTACAGTGCAGGGTACCTACCTCTAGGTGGAGTACACGGTACCTACCTCTAGGTGGAGTACAGTGCAGGGTACCTACCTCTAGGTGGAGCACAGTGCAGGGTACCTACCTCTAGGTGGAGCACAGTGCAGGGTACCTACCTCTAGGTGGAGTACAGTGCAGGGTACCTACCTCTAGGTGGAGCACAGTGCAGGGTACCTACCTCTAGGTGGAGCACAGTGCAGGGTACCTACCTCTAGGTGGAGTACACGGTACCTACCTCTAGGTGGAGTACAGTGCAGGGTACCTACCTCTAGGTGGAGTACACGGTACCTACCTCTAGGTGGAGTACAGTGCAGGGTACCTACCTCTAGGTGGAGCACAGTGCAGGGTACCTACCTCTAGGTGGAGCACAGTGCAGGGTACCTACCTCTAGGTGGAGTACAGTGCAGGGTACCTACCTCTAGGTGGAGCACAGTGCAGGGTACCTACCTCTAGGTGGAGCACAGTGCAGGGTACCTACCTCTAGGTGGAGTACAGTGCAGGGTACCTACCTCTAGGTGGAGTACAGTACACGGTACCTACCTCTAGGTGGAGTACAGTGCAGGGTACCTACCTCTAGGTGGAGCACAGTGCAGGGTACCTACCTCTAGGTGGAGCACAGTGCAGGGTACCTACCTCTAGGTGGAGTACAGTGCAGGGTACCTACCTCTAGGTGGAGTACAGTGCAGGGTACCTACCTCTAGGAGGAGCACAGTGCAGGGTACCTACCTCTAGGTGGAGTACAGTGCAGGGTACCTACCTCTAGGTGGAGTACAGTGCAGGGTACCTACCTCTAGGAGGAGCACAGTGCAGGGTACCTACCTCTAGGTGGAGCACAGTGCAGGGTACCTACCTCTAGTACACAGTACCTACTAGGGGTGGAAATGTTTTGGTACCTCACGATTTGATTCAAATCGATTCCTGGGGTCACGATTCGATTTTGAATAAAAAAAAATGGTTATTCCAATTTAGATTCTATGCTTACATTTGATTCCAGTTTGCTGTTTAGTGTTTCTTGTTTCTATTTGACTGTGATAGGCAGTTAATTGTTCTTGTCATACAAAAATATTTTTTAATACAATAAAATTTGTGAATCAATCTGAATCGCTAGAAGCCTGAATCACGATTCAAATGTGAATCGATTTTTTCCCCCACCCCTAGTACCTACCTCTAGGTGGAGGAAGGGACCCACCCCTAGTACCTACCTCTAGGTGGAGGAAGGGACCCACCACTAGTACCTACCTCTAGGTGGAGGAAGGGACCCACCCCTAGTACCTACCTCTAGGTGGAGGAAGGGACCCACCCCTAGTACCTACCTCTAGGTGGAGGAAGGGACCCACCCCTAGTACCTACCTCTAGGTGGAGGAAGGGACCCACCCCTAGTACCTACCTCTAGGTGGAGGAAGGGACCCACCCCTAGTACCTACCTCTAGGTGGAGGAAGGGACCCACCCCTAGTACCTACCTCTAGGTGGAGGAAGGGACCCACCCCTAGTACCTACCTCTAGGTGGAGGAAGGGACCCACCCCTAGTACCTACCTCTAGGTGGAGGAAGGGACCCACCCCTAGTACCTACCTCTAGGTGGAGGAAGGGACCCACCCCTAGTACCTACCTCTAGGTGGAGGAAGGGACCCACCCCTAGTACCTACCTCTAGGTGGAGGAAGGGACCCACCCCTAGTACCTACCTCTAGGTGGAGGAAGGGACCCACCCCTAGTACCTACCTCTAGGTGGAGGAAGGGACCCACCCCTAGTACCTACCTCTAGGTGGAGGAAGGGACCCACCCCTAGTACCTACCTCTAGGTGGAGGAAGGGACCCACCCCTAGTACCTACCTCTAGGTGGAGGAAGGGACCCACCCCTAGTACCTACCTCTAGGTGGAGGAAGGGACCCACCCCTAGTACCTACCTCTAGGTGGAGGAAGGGACCCACCCCTAGTACCTACCTCTAGGTGGAGGAAGGGACCCACCCCTAGTACCTACCTCTAGGTGGAGGAAGGGACCCACCCCTAGTACCTACCTCTAGGTGGAGGAAGGGACCCACCACTAGTACCTACCTCTAGGTGGAGGAAGGGACCCACCCCTAGTACCTACCTCTAGGTGAAGGAAGGGACCCACCCCTAGTACCTACCTCTAGGTGGAGGAAGGGACCCACCCCTAGTACCTACCTCTAGGTGGAGGAAGGGACCCACCCCTAGTACCTACCTCTAGGTGGAGGAAGGGACCCACCCCTAGTACCTACCTCTAGGTGGAGGAAGGGACCCACCCCTAGTACCTACCTCTAGGTGGAGGAAGGGACCCACCCCTAGTACCTACCTCTAGGTGGAGGAAGGGACCCACCACTAGTACCTACCTCTAGGTGGAGGAAGGGACCCACCCCTAGTACCTACCTCTAGGTGGAGGAAGGGACCCACCCCTAGTACCTACCTCTAGGTGGAGGAAGGGACCCACCACTAGTACCTACCTCTAGGTGGAGGAAGGGACCCACCCCTAGTACCTACCTCTAGGTGGAGGAAGGGACCCACCCCTAGTACCTACCTCTAGGTGGAGGAAGGGACCCACCCCTAGTACCTACCTCTAGGTGGAGGAAGGGACCCACCACTAGTACCTACCTCTAGGTGGAGGAAGGGACCCACCCCTAGTACCTACCTCTAGGTGGAGGAAGGGACCCACCCCTAGTACCTACCTCTAGGTGGAGGAAGGGACCCACCCCTAGTACCTACCTCTAGGTGGAGGAAGGGACCTACCACTAGTACCTACCTCTAGGTGGAGGAAGGGACCCACCCCTAGTACCTACCTCTAGGTGGAGGAAGGGACCCACCACTAGTACCTACCTCTAGGTGGAGGAAGGGACCCACCCCTAGTACCTACCTCTAGGTGGAGGAAGGGACCCACCCCTAGTACCTACCTCTAGGTGGAGGAAGGGACCCACCCCTAGTACCTACCTCTAGGTGGAGGAAGGGACCCACCACTAGTACCTACCTCTAGGTGGAGGAAGGGACCCACCCCTAGTACCTACCTCTAGGTGGAGGAAGGGACCCACCACTAGTACCTACCTCTAGGTGGAGGAAGGGACCCACCCCTAGTACCTACCTCTAGGTGGAGGAAGGGACCCACCACTAGTACCTACCTCTAGGTGGAGGAAGGGACCCACCCCTAGTACCTACCTCTAGGTGGAGGAAGGGACCCACCCCTAGTACCTACCTCTAGGTGGAGGAAGGGACCCACCCCTAGTACCTACCTCTAGGTGGAGGAAGGGACCCACCACTAGTACCTACCTCTAGGTGGAGGAAGGGACCCACCCCTAGTACCTACCTCTAGGTGGAGGAAGGGACCCACCCCTAGTACCTACCTCTAGGTGGAGGAAGGGACCCACCCCTAGTACCTACCTCTAGGTGGAGGAAGGGACCTACCACTAGTACCTACCTCTAGGTGGAGGAAGGGACCCACCCCTAGTACCTACCTCTAGGTGGAGGAAGGGACCCACCACTAGTACCTACCTCTAGGTGGAGGAAGGGACCCACCCCTAGTACCTACCTCTAGGTGGAGGAAGGGACCCACCCCTAGTACCTACCTCTAGGTGGAGGAAGGGACCCACCACTAGTACCTACCTCTAGGTGGAGGAAGGGACCCACCCCTAGTACCTACCTCTAGGTGGAGGAAGGGACCCACCCCTAACGCCCAGTGTTTCCTTCTGACCCCCAGGCTGACGGTGAACATGTGCTCCCTGTACCCCACCCACTGGGTGGGGAGGGACCAGTGCCTGCTCTGTTCCTGGCCCAGGCGGGTGCTGCTCAGGGAGAACAGCCAGCATGAAGACCAGTTCATAGAGATACGCTGCAAGAGACCAGAGCCCACTGGTGAGACCTCACAGAACAGGACATGTCTGATCCTGTGAGACCTCACTGAACAGGACATGTCTGATCCTGTGAGACCTCACTGAACAGGACATGTCTGATCATGTGCTCAGCCCAATATCAGTCATCGGCGACAAATCATTTTTTTAAAGTTGAACTTAACTTCAGAGTACAAAACTCAAACTTTGAGTTGTGTGTTGCAGAGTTCCGTCAGTCGTGGGACATGGTTCTGGCGGTGATATGCAAGCTGTGGCGGCTGGCCCAGCAGTGGCCAGGCCTGGTCCAGCAGGTCTACAGTCCCTGCCCGGAGGCTGGCTGCTCCTTCATGTTCCCCTGGAGGGACTGGCAGGAGCTGGTCTCCGACAGCGCTGACATCTACAGCATGTAAGTGTTGTTATCATCTTGATCATGATGTGTTTTATCCAAAGCTAATTCTCTGGTTGAGGATTCCCCATTAGCTGATGCCATGACGACCAGAGATGGAACGTAACAAAGTACAAATACTTCTACTGTACTTAAGTAGATATTTCTAACAGTACTTTTCTTCACTACTTATTTTAAGAAGAAGCTTTAATCTACTCCGTTCACCTCACTCCCCTCCTTTCACTGTGAAAAAAAAAATCAAAATGTTGAAAATATATTTTTGAAAAAAGTTTCCCAAAAAGTTTCGAAAGGTTAAAGAAATACTTTTGAGAAAAAATAAAATTTTCTTTTTCAAAAGGTTGAAAAAATACTTTAGACTAAAAATTTCCCAAAAAGGAATTTGTCAGATTTCGGCTACTTGAAAGACAGATGTTGTATCAAGACTGATCGCTGATCACGCGTGTCCAGAAGGCAGGTGTGTAGTCACGGTGTTGCATCATGTTTGTTTGACAGAGTTCCTGATGAGAAGGTGGTCTGTACAAACGGACACCCACGCCGGACAGAACTACTGTTCCCCAAAGGTACGGTACCCTGTCCAGTAGAAGGAAAATACACAATGTACTTTACATTAACATTTTTATCCAAAGGAACATACGGAAAGTACAGCAGGAACCAGGATCAGAAGTTCTGACACGATTTCATTGGTCAGAGTCAAGAGATGGTCTGTGATTATTTTGTGTTCTTCTCTCGACAACTTGCAGAGAAAAGACACATTGGTAGAATGGAATACCATCATGCACTCGTGATCCTTTATCCTCGCTGTACTTCCTTTATGCCTTTTATATGTTGCGTCTGTTAAATGAATGAAATGTAAATGTGACGTAAGTAAGGATTGTCCCTATCTGAAGCTCACCCCTGTTCCACACAGTCCCTGGTGTCTCCAAGTGAGGAAGAATGCTACCATGGAAACCCTGACGAGCCCAACTCCAGCTCGACCTGGTCGCTGGAATCCGCCTGCAGGTGTTAGTTTGTCTTAGTTGAGTTATTTACTTAGTTAACAATCATTACATTTAAAGGTTCAACATTAAAATGAAATCAGTCCGATATCTGTGGGCATCACAAGACTGTAATAAACACAACCAATCTTTTAGTTCAGACCGACCTTAATGATGGGACGGCATTCGGACCAAATGCAATGACTGGACGGGCTACTTGTCTGTCTACCTACCTCCCGACAGTCAGGCAGTGCGATTGGGGGGAGTGGATTTTAAGGGAGGGGGTGAGATATTTTGGTTTGAATCCTTTCGTACTCAAGCCAGAATTGCTGGTTTGCAACACTTTAACCCACCTTTAACCATCAGAGCTCTGTCTGCGGTCTGTCTCTCTCTCTCTCCCTCTCTCTCTCTCTCTCTCTCTCTCTCTCTCTCTCTCTCTCTCTGAAGTTTGTGAAACTACTAAATCGTTTGTAGGAAGCTGCATGTTATTACAATACTATTTTTTCAACGCATTATTGTCATAAATTGTACAAAATTAAAAGAATATATATATACTTAAAAAAACGGTATTGTTGTAAAACCCCAGTAATTGTGTGCCCATCAGACCAACAAACATTGGGAAATACAAATAACACCACACAAGGGTTGATTACCAACATATCAATGGTAAATAAAAGGGACCTTTTGACTTTGAAATTCTTTCAGACTTTTATGTTTCTGGTACTGTCAGTTGTCAACTTTCTGATCAGACAGTATCATTTATACACACACTTTCTCCAAACTCAAAATCATTCTTCTAAGCCTTTAAAAGTAGGCTGGAAGCAGCATCAGAGGAAGACTGTCAAAAGGAGGAAGAATGTAAACCAGAGAGAAGAATGAACCCTGACGAGGCTGAACTGAGATTCAGACCGGAACAAAAGACAGCCGCTGCCTTCCTTCGAACCAGCCAATGAGCTCGCGATGCGCCATAATTGGTATGGAAATGAGCTTGCCCATGGAGTGCGGAGGACACGCGCCCGGCTTGCGAACCTGACGTGCCAAAGAATTACACAGCGGGGCTGGACTCAAAAGCGTGGACCTCAAAAGAGAGTCGGTCTGAAGGGGGAGGCGCGTGTTTAAAAGGGAGAGGTCCATCACGAACGGTCGCATTTCTAAACTTTCAAACACCGTTAAACAAGACGACGAACCGGACTGCGAATTTTGTGCTTCGAAACTTGGCGTCGCATTTAACTGCAGAATCTACAAAGATGGAAACCACGACATCAACTGTAACCTCAAGTAGAAACATCTCTCAATGTGCGCTGTCTCTCAGGCTTTCGGGCAGTCACGTCGCGCTGCGTGCATCCAGCCTGGACAGCTCTACACCGGGTCAGCACCAAAGTTTGTCCACACTTCTGAAAAAACAGCGCTCCGGTTCCCCGCAGCTTTTCCGCTGCAAAAAGAGGACAAACTTTACTGTACTAAACTTTCCGTACTCCCAGCAACAACAGCTCCCTTCTTCTGTGGTCAGACGGAACGAGCGAGAGAGAAACCGAGTGAGGCAGGTGAACGCAGGCTTCCAGACTCTGCGTCAGCACGTACCCAGCGGGGCCGCCAGCAACGGGAAGCTAAGCAAAGTGGAGACGCTCCGCTCGGCCGTGGAGTATATTCGAGCCCTCCAGCATCTCTTGGACGAGAACGACGCGGTTTCCGCGGTGTTTCAGGGTTGGAGCGTTCCGTCCCCCTCCGTTACCGTATCAAGCACCTGCTCATCGGGACCGGAGTCTCCCCTATCCACCTCCTCTTCCTCGGAGGAAGGCGGTAACCACGAACACCTGGGATCCGAGGAACACGACCTTCTACATTTCTCCACCTGGTCCAACAGGTATGCAGCTGATCATATCTCAACATTACGATACTTGACTGAGGAAATCCCCTTTACGAAAAGCGCAGTTTAGTAAATAATGGTCACATGCTCGTCCCTAAACATTGTTTTTTTCTCTATTACAGGTGCTGAAACACAGTGTCTTAAAGAGATACATTGGTTACACCGAAACACAGTGTCTTAAAGAGATACATTGGTTACACCCACTACAGGGGGAATAAGACGTTCGTGCAGCGGTGCTTCATACGGAGGTCAGAAACACGCAGTAAACAAATGGGACTACGTCACGAGACCAGCGGACATTATTTATTTACGCTGAGAGCGAAACACCAAACTGTTGAGATTTCCTAGGATGAACCTTGATCCGCTCTGGATAAGAGCGTCTGCTAAATGACTAAATGTAAATCCTTAATTACATCAGATACTTGGTTTGTAAAATATGCACTTGGTCCATTCCGTTTTAAACAAATATGTAAATATGCGATTTCAGAGGTTATTTTTTGTTCTTTTATACAACGTAGGTTTAATAAAGTTTTTTTCTATTTATAAAACTATTCGTGTGTATTTTGTGTTCATATTTAAACTTGTAGCCTATGTGACAGATTAACAAGTAGACAAGAAACAGCTGCTAGAGTCGTTCGTGTGAAAGCTGCTTCTATGCAGAACCACAGCAGCTCTGAATGAGAGCAGATAATCGTCGAGAATCCAATTAGCTGATCCGAGTTCCTGTTCTGAGTAGTTGAGACTGTGGACTTCAATGACCTTGTTCAAAAAAAGTTTAGATTACATATCCTTTGAGGTTGAAGCATGGAAGAGAGTAGCCTACTTGTGTGGCTGGATGATGGAGGGTGAATCTTGGTGTTTGTGTGTATTGATGATGGTATGAATGGAGCTTGAACTTCAGCAAGCCTGACTCCTCCCCCTCCACTGGTCTGTTCAGGGGAGTTTCGAATATTTGCATTAGCCATTGTAGCTTCTGGGTTTGGCTTCACGACAGGCCTCCTTCAGCACACAGGCCTCTCAGCCTCTCCTCTACTTTCCTGTCCTCTCCCCTCAGCCTCTCCCCTCAGCCTCTCCCCTCAGCCTCTCCCCTTAAGGCTTATATATGCTTCTGCGTTTTTCGAAAAACGGACACATGGGAACGCCCTCTTCTCCGAGGAACGCCCTCTACGAGCTCTCCGTCAACCCTCGGAGAGCCACGGAGAGCTCGACGTGCACCTCCTGAATTTTCTAACTATCCGTCGTGAGCTACGGAGACCCCCTTGGCTGTGATTGGTCAGTATTAAGAATCGCTTGCATCAGGGGCGGGGGCGGGGTTGCCGGAATAAACAGGACGAACAGAATCCTTTGACCGCCATTGCTGTAAGTTTTCACAATTCATATTTCAGCTAAACAGTACATGTAAATCAGCATCTGAATAAAAATGTGACGATAAATGGCCAATGTAGTTGCTGAAAATGTGCGTATTTTATTGATGAAACGGCTAATTTGTAAATTTGCTCCAACTTCTCGATAACCTAGGTAAATAAACACTCCACGACGATTTACAAAAAACCGTTGCGCCACCTACTCTTCTGGCGGTGAATTGTTTTCAGCACCCACAGCCTACGGAGAACCATAAACGCAATCTATCCGTCCGTATCCGTGCGTATCCGTGCGCCCGCCCATCCGTAAACGGAGACGCAGAAGCATATTGCGGCCTTTAGCCTCTCCTCTCAGCCTCTCCTCTCAGTCTCTCCTCTCAGCCTCTCCTCTCAGCCTCTCCCCTCAGCCTCTCCCCTCAGCCTCTCCCCTTAGCCTCTCCTCTCAGCCTCTCCCCTCAGCTTCTCCCCCCAGCCTCTCCCCTCAGCCTCTCCCCTCAGCCTCCCCCTGCCTCCTCCTCCACCTGCCTCCCCCCTCAGCCTCCCCCTGCTTCCCCTGCCTCCCCCACTCAGCCTCCCCCCTCAGCCTCCCCTGCCCCTCCTCATCCACCTGCCTCCCCCCTCAGCCTCCCCCCTCAGCCTCCCCTGCCTCTCCTCCTCCACCTGCCTCCCCCCTCAGCCTCCCCCTGCCTCTCATCCTCCCCCTGAGCCTCCTCCAGGCCTGTGAATAGGGAGAGCTGCTGGCGACACAAAAGATGTTTGTGGCTCAAGACCTTTTCATCCTCTCCTGCCATCAAGAGCTGAGCTGACTGGCTGTGAGTGAGAGTGGGCGTGGCCATCTCTGCTGACTGGCTGTGAGTGAGAGTGGGCGTGGCCATCTCTGCTGACTGGCTGTGAGTGAGAGGGTATCGGGGGGGGGGGGGGGGGGGGGGGGGGGGGGGGGGGTTAGACATGGGGGGTAGTTAATGATTATTGAACCAATAACACGTTACTCTGTGTACCAGTGGGGCTGAGGGAACTGCCAGCCCCAGGCCTGCTAGGCCTGTATTGTTACAGGCCATATCTACATGCCTTCAGACACAAGGAAAACCACCTCCTCACTCTCATAGCTTTAAAAGAGTCAGTCTGTTCACCATCTGCTTGTAATAGTTATGGTTCACTGGGCCTGGTAGCTGAGATTACTTTCCACTGTCAGAATCACATCAAACACCACGTCAAAACCAGTTGCCATCCTTCCTTGTTGGGTTGGAATTCTACTACCAGTGAAGTGTGTATTCATTTTCATTCATTTAACCCTTGTGCTGCCTTCGGGTCACATGACCCAAAGGTTCATAATGAACCATCGTTGTGTTTACCCAATTTTACCCAATACAAAAACAAATGAAAATTATTTTATTTTAAGAAAATGCTTCACTTTGTTTTTGTATGCGGTAAAGTTGTCGCAATACGACTGTGGGTCATAATGACTGATGGGTCAGAATGACCCGAAGATAACACAAGGGTTTATTTAGCTTTGAACCAGAGGTGAGGGGGGATTTGAACCTGCTGCGGTACCTGTCTCCATGCGTCAGAGCTAAATCCAGAAGCCGCCTGTTTGATCCGGACTCACCAACATTACACCACGTTCTGGCCTTTCTCCCTTTAAGGAGGCATCCTCTCCTCCGGCTTAATCCCTCCTTTCACACGGGTTGATTGATACCCCCCCCCCCCCCCCCGCTCCCCCAGACCCCAGTGTAATGAGACCAGCTCTCCCCATGGTGACCTCCAGACCTGCTGCGTCCTTGTTAGCTCTGCATGGAAGGGGCTCTTTGAGGAGTCTCGTTGAAGCTGACCAGTCTCTCTCTGAGGAAACTGACCAGTCTCTCTCTGAGGAAACTGACCAGTCTCTCTCTGAGGTAACTGACCAGTCTCTCTCTGAGGAAACTGACCAGTCTCTCTCTGAGGAAACTGACCAGTCTCTCTCTGAAGTAACTGACCAGTCTCTCTCTGAGGTAACTGACCAGTCTCTCTCTGAGGAAACTGACCAGTCTCTCTCTGAGGTAACTGACCAGTCTCTCTCTGAGGAAACTGACCAGTCTCTCTCTGAGGTAACTGACCAGTCTCTCTCTGAGGAAACTGACCAGTTTCTCTCTCCACAGGGAAGATACATAATCACAGCTGTGGAGGTCAAAGGTCATATCAGTTACATATTCATCAAGCTTCATCCACAGCCTTGTGCCCAGTCTAAACTGGCTGCACGCATTCAACTCCCTGTAATCTCCTTTCAGCGCTCTATCACTGAATCTCTGCGTTTCAACGAGCAGCTCTGTGACATGACAAGCAGAGGCCGTTTTAAAGACCTTCTGAAAGGAGACGGCAGGATGGAGTTTAATCTGGCAGAAAAATGGCAACTTTCTACCGCAAACATGTTCTTATCTGCAGCAAGCAGGCTACAGGGGGAGGCTGGGGGGGAGGGTGCAGGGGGAGGCTGCAGGGAGAGGCTGGTGGGGAGGCTGGGGGAGAGGCTGGGGGGAGGGTGCAGGGGAAGGCTGGGGGAGGCTGGGGGGGAGGGTGCAGGGGGAGGCTGGGGGAGGCTGGGGGGGAGGGTGCAGGGGGAGGCTGCAGGGGGAGGCTGGTGGGGTGGCTGGGGGAGAGGCTGGGGGGAGGGTGCAGGGGAAGGCTGGGGGAGGCTGGGGAGAGGGTGCAGGGGGAGGCTGGGGGGAGGGTGCAGGGGAAGGCTGGGGGAGGCTGGGGGGAGGGTGCAGGGGGAGGCTGGGGGAGGCTGGGGGGAGGGTGCAGGGGGAGGCTGGGGGGAGGGTGCAGGGGAAGGCTGGGGGAGGCTGGGGGGAGGCTGGGAGGAGGGTGCAGGGGAAGGCTGGGGGAGGCTGGGGGGAGGCTGGGAGGAGGGTGCAGGGGAAGGCTGGGGGAGGCTGGGGGGAAGGGTGCAGGGGGAGGCTGGGGGGAGGGTGCAGGGGAAGGCTGGGGGAGGCTGGGGGGAGGGTGCAGGGGGAGGCTGGGGGAGGCTGGGGGGAGGGTGCAGGGGGAGGCTGGGGGGAGGGTGCAGGGGAAGGCTGGGGGAGGCTGGGGGGAGGCTGGGAGGAGGGTGCAGGGGAAGGCTGGGGGAGGCTGGGGGGGAGGGTGCAGGGGGAGGCTGGGGGGAGGGTGCAGGGGAAGGCTGGGGGAGGCTGGGGGGAGGGTGCAGGGGGAGGCTGGGGGAGGCTGGGGGGAGGGTGCAGGGGGAGGCTGGGGGGAGGGTGCAGGGGAAGGCTGGGGGAGGCTGGGGGGAGGCTGGGAGGAGGGTGCAGGGGAAGGCTGGGGGAGGCTGGGGGGGAGGGTGCAGGGGGAGGCTGGGGGGAGGGTGCAGGGGAAGGCTGGGGGAGGTTGGGGGGGAGGGTGCAGGGGGAGGCTGGGGGGAGGGTGCAGGGGGAGGTTGGGGGGAGGCTGGGGGGGAGGGTGGGGGGGAGGGTGGGAGGAGGGCCGCGTGCTTGGCAGTGTTATCCGAGGGTCAGCTCCTCTCCCCTGCATTGTCCTGTCGGCCAGTCTCCCACTAACCAGATTCAGCCTGTTTGTTTAGGCAGGGGTGGGTGGAGGGGGCAGGGGTGGAGGGGGCCATTGTGCAGGCTGGCCTGGGGCCCCAGGCTCCTGTTGAGCCCTCCCAGCCTGCTGGTGCCATATGGACCACAGGCACAATCAAATTACCTTTGTCCAGGCCTCCTTTCTCCCTCTGCAGGAATGAGACCGGCCCTCAGCCCTCAGCTTCCAGGACGACCAGGGGGTCACCCATCCTGGACCCCAGGACCCCGTCTCCAAGGGCGATAATTAACAAATTAAATAATGAGATCATCTTCAGCTCATCTATCAGCCCATGTTGAGAAGGCTCCTTTGAGCTGGGGTGAACGAGCAGGGCACTGGTGTGTCTCCTGCTAAAGTCAGCCTTCGCTCCATCAGAGAGAGAGAGAGTAATCTAATAAACAGACCTTAGCTTTCCTGGGCTTAAGAAAGGACTTTCATTAAGAAAGACCCTGCTTTCTCACTTTAAAAAACTAACCCTAACTTTTTTAGTCTCTCACTACCTGTCTCTCTCTCTCTCTCTCCCTTTATTTCTGCCTGTTTCTTTCTCTCTCTTTCTGACAGCAGCAGGAGAGAGGAAGAGAATAACTAGTGGAGCACTTCTGAAGTGTGCTTGTGACAGGAAGAGTGTGTGTGTGTGTGTGTGTGTGTGTGTGTGAAAGGGAGAGTGTGTGTGTGTGTGACAGGCAGAGAGAGATTGTGTGTGTGTTCATTCCTCAGGGTTCGAGGCCAGCTGCAGCCGTGGAGAATGACTGAATCACACGTCCTCTGAAAGGACACATCGTTCCCCCGTGGCCAATCAAACGCAGCCCCGCCGCCCCTCAGCAGAGAGGGGAGGGGCTTGTGTTCTGCTGGGGGGCAGGGGGGCCCTCTCTGATCAGGAACTGCCCTGGAGGGGTCCTCAGTCTGCCCCTGAAGAGATGGAGGGTGGAGGGCAGAGGGGTGGAGTGATGGAGGGTGGAGGGATGGAGGGTGGAGTGATGTAGGGTGGAGGGATGGAGGGTGGAGGGTGGAGTGATGTAGGGTGGAGGGATGGAGGGTGGAGGGGGAGGGTGGAGTGATGTAGGGTGGAGGGATCGAGGGTGGAGGGGGAGGGTGGAGTGATGTAGGGTGGAGGGATGGAGGGTGAGGGTGGAGGGATGGAGGGGGAGGGTGGAGGGATGGAGGGTGGAGGGATGGAGGCTAGAGGGGGAGGGTGGAGTGATGTAGGGTGGAGGGATGGAGGGTGAGGGTGGAGGGTGGAGGGATGGAGAGTGGATGGTTGTCTCTGAGAGTCACACTCACATACTCACACACACACTCCTCCAGTCTCACACTCACGCTAAGAGACAGAGGTCCGCTACAGGCCGCTAGGTGGCGGTGTTGTACTGGTGTTGAGCTGGTGCACAGCGCCATCTGCAGGGTGTTGTGGTGTGGTGCATTACCTACAGCGGAAGATTACAATATACACAAACGTCAACAGTTTTATTCATTCATTCATACATATGAATGACTCCAAACAAGATGTATTGTTACTGGTTCAACTGACGATTTACTTCTGATCCTTGATATTCTGCTGTAAATGACTAAATGTAAATGTAAACCATACAGTCTACATACACCATTTAAATGTCACTTTGGATAAAAAAGTCTAAATTAATAAAAACGTACGTAAAATGTAATTCAAACAAAAGAAGATTACGTGTTTAGTTAAATTAAACACTCAATTATTTTTTCTTTTTCGTCTCAACTTAAGATTCCTAAACCAGACCTAACGAAAATAAATCGTTGAAAATCAAGGTCTATCCTCCACTGTAAAGATTAGGATCGTGTTTTCTCATTTATAATCTAGTAGTGTATTGTTTTACACGCGCTGTCTGTTGAGTCCCACTGACTTCCCGCTCCTCTCGCTCTCCCTCACCCCACCCCCAGTCTGAGGAACCTCATATCTCGGCATCGCTGGATCACTTTCTGGTTTAGCTGGGAGGCACAGACACCACTACCGGAGCGAATGGATGAGTGAAACCCCGGTATGGCGGACAGAGAGAAGAAGAACCCGTCGCCGTCTGGCCGCTCGGGTAGCGGCCGCCGCGTGCAGGTTGACTCGCCAGCCAGTTTCAGGTAAGCTCCGTCTCTACCGCGGTAAACAGCCCACCTGCGCCGGTTACTAAGTAATCCGTTGCGTCGAGATTTTGCTGTGCGAGACATTGGCATCGTAGCAGGGATCCCGCCGCTGCAGTTGGCAGGATGCTGGTGCTGGTTGGTCGCACCTGTCTGAGCACGCGCCTGATCTGGGACTGCCGCAGGGTAACGTTTGTATTGTGGACGGTAACGACGGATTGTAACGGTTAAACGAGTGATAGGTGTTTTGTTGTTGTCACATGTGGTTCAGGGCGTGTCTGGCTGTCTTGTCACGGGCGTCTAGCGCGCGGACGGAGCGTGTGTGAGGCAAGGAGTTGTTGTAAAGCTTAGTCACAAATGTGAGGTCATCTGTCAACCGTACAAACGCAACAGCATTCTGGCCACAGGTGGATGTTAAGAATAAATCTTTAGAAGGGATTTACGTTTGAAGACAGGATTTAGATTAGATTTAGTCATTTAGCAGACGCTCTTATCCAGGGCGACTTACAGTAAGTACAGGGACATTCTCCCTGAGGCAAGTAGGGTGAAGTGCCTTGCCAAAGGACACAATGTCATTTTGGCACAGCCAGGAATCGAACTGGCAACCTTCAGATTACTAGCCCGCTTCCCTAACCGCTCAGCCACCTGACTCCAGAGGATTATATCCAACAGTATTTCACACTAACATATTGTAGTGCAACCCCCTCTTCCTTCTTCCCATCTACACACACACACTCACACACACACTCACACACACTCACAAACTGGGGTTTGAGGAAAAACACCCGTGTTTAAGAGTGGCACTAATGAGCATGTAGAGGGTCCACAAACCCCCTCCAGCACCATCCTCTCCCTGTGTCTCTCGCCCCCTCTCTCTCCCTCTCTCCAGCACCACCATCCTCTCCCTGTGTC
Organism: Osmerus mordax; assembly: GCF_038355195.1. Classification (NCBI taxonomy): domain Eukaryota; kingdom Metazoa; phylum Chordata; class Actinopteri; order Osmeriformes; family Osmeridae; genus Osmerus; species Osmerus mordax. The sequence continues at coordinate 29,665 of NW_027120632.1, forward strand.
TCTCGCCCCCTCTCTCTCCCCTCTCTCCAGCACCACCATCCTCTCCCTGTGTCTCTCGCCCCCTCTCTCTCCCCTCTCTCCAGCACCACCATCCTCTCCCTGTGTCTCTCGCCCCCTCTCTCCCCTCTCTCCTGCACCACCATCCTCTCCTTGTGTCTCTCGCCCCCCTCTCTCCCCTCTCCCCAGCACCACCATCCTCTCCCTGTGTCTCTCACCCCTCTCTCCAGCACCACCATCCTCTCCCTCTGTCTCTCTCCCCCCTCTCCCCCCCTCTCTCCAGCACCACCATCCTCTCCCTCTGTCTCTCTCCCCCCTCTCACCCCTCTCTCCAGCACCACCATCCTCTCCCTCTGTCTCTCTCCCCCCTCTCCCATCTCTCTCCCCAGTCTGTTCTAGTGTCATTCAGCTGTTCAGCGTGCTGTATGTCAGGACCTGAGCTCTACCACAGCAGACACAGTTGTACCTTAAACAGACAAAACACTGTCAGTGAAAAGGTTTGCAATGTTAACCTCCCTCAATAGTTTCTGTGTAGTTACATGGTAGTTAATGTAACCTTCATGTAAAGTGTTGCCATGCAGCATCATGGTAGGTAATGTTCAGTGTGTGGATGTTGGGACTGTGAGTGTTGCTGTGTAGCTGAAAGAGAAGCAGTGTTAAGGGCCAAGCCTGGCCTGTTCTCCTCTAGACAACATGCTGTTTAGAGAGAGAGAGAGAGTGTGTGTGGGACACAGAGAGAGACTGAAACTGTGTGTGTGTGTGTGTGTGTGTGTGTGTGAGTGAGTGAGAGAAGACTTGTAACTGTGGACCCCCCCTGGGAATCTGTCATGAGGCAGAGAGAGAGAGAGGTGCTGTGCAGAATATCCAGTCACTGCTCTCTCTCTAGTCAGCACAGCACCTCGAAACACGGAGAGAGATGCAGAGAGAGAGAGAGATGCTGTGCAGAATATCCAGTCACTGCTCTCTCTCTAGTCAGCACAGCACCTCGAAACACGGAGAGAGATGCAGAGAGAGAGAGAGGTGCTGTGCAGAATATCCAGTCACTGCTCTCTCTCTAGTCAGCACAGCACCTCAAAACACGGAGAGAGATGCAGAGAGAGAGAGAGATGCTGTGCAGAATATCCAGTCACTGCTCTCTCTCTAGTCAGCACAGCACCTCGAAACACGGAGAGAGATGCAGAGAGAGAGAGAGGTGCTGTGCAGAATATCCAGTCACTGCTCTCTCTCTAGTCAGCACAGCACCTCGAAACACGGAGAGAGATGCAGAGAGAGAGAGGTGCTGTGCAGAATATCCAGTCACTGCTCTCTCTCTAGTCAGCACAGCACCTCGAAACACGGAGAGAGATGCAGAGAGAGAGAGAGGTGCTGTGCAGAATATCCAGTCACTGCTCTCTCTCTAGTCAGCACAGCACCTCGAAACACGGAGAGAGATGCAGAGAGAGAGAGAGATGAAGAGAGCGAGAGACGAAGAGAGAGAGAGATGCAGAAAGAGATGCAGAGAGAGATGCAGAGAGAGAGAGAGAGATGCAGAAATAGAGAGAGATGCATAAATAGATAGAGATGCAGAAATAGAAAGAGACGCTGAAATAAAGAGAGATGCAGAAATAGAGAGAGATGCAGAAATAGAGAGAGATGCAGAGAGAGAGAGAGAGAGATGCAGAAATATAGAGAGATGCAGAGAGAGAAAGAGAGAGATGCAGAGAGAGATGCAGAGAGAGAGTGAGATGCAGAGAGATACAGAAAGAGAGAGGGATGCAAAGTGAGTTAGAGTAAGAGAGAGAGAGAGCTGAAGAGAAAGGTAACAGATTACATGTGAGTGTATGTATTTATGCTGTCAGCCAGTCTGGGCTGGACACACAGAGGACAGTAATTGGTCTCAATCCCCTTCCTGCTGATCATTTACTGCTTGCTCTGTTTTGCTGATGTGTGCTGTTTCTCCTAGAATATCTCCCCTCACACACACACACCCCTCCCCCTCACACACACCCCTCCCCTTTACACCCACTCTCTCTCTGTCTCTCACAAACGCATACGCGTTCACACACACACACACACACACACACACACACAAACACACTCGTTGCTTTAACAGTGATAGAGAGTCCTGCAGCCTGTCGATTTGATGAATCCCAGCAGAGGGGCTGTGAAGGGGGGAGGGAGAGAAGCATAGAAAGAGAGAGAGAATGAGAGGGAGAGAGATAGAGAGAGGGAGAGAGTGCTCTTGTACAGGATTCATAAGTCTAAGAGAGTAGTCATCCTGACTCTGCTGCCTCAAATCACCTCTCCTACCACCAGACCCTCTCCTCTCCTATTACCAGACCCTCTCCTCTCCTACCACCAGACCCTCTCCTCCTCTCCTACCACCAGACCCTCTCCTCTCCTACCACCAGACCCCCTCCTCTCCTACCACCAGACCCTCTCCTCTCCTACCACCAGACCCCCTCCTCTCCTACCACCAGACCCCCTCCTCTCCTACCACCAGACATCCTCAGACGGAACTGGTGTCACTGAGTGGAGGGGGGGAGGCCAGGGGGGGCAAACATGTTGACAAAAATTTACTTTTTTAAATACCCACATTCAGCTGTTGAACACATTTTGCACAATCAAAACAATATGGATAAATGTAACCAGAATCACTACTGCACCTGTCTGACTCCAGGAACATGTTCTCACCACAACCTCAGAAACGGAGGAGTTACTGGACTGTTCCTGGCTCCCTGGGCTCAGCTGGGTCTGCAGGAAAAGAATATTTACTTACTGCTGCTTCATTGGTAGACCATTAGAGATGTCTGTTCGTAGTGAGGCTAGCTGATCGTAGTGAGGCTAGCTGGTCGTAGTGAGGCTAGCTGGTCGTAGTGAGGCTAGCTGTTCGTAGTGAGGCTAGCTGTTCGTAGTGAGGCTAGCTGGTCGTAGTGAGGCTAGCTGGTCGTAGTGAGGCTAGCTGGTCGTAGTGAGGCTAGCTGGTCGTAGTGAGGCTAGCTAATCGTAGTGAGGCTAGCTAATCGTAGTGAGGCTTGCTGGTCATAGTGAGGCTAGCTGGTCATAGTGAGGGACTCTCACAGAGCTGTATCACAGTGATGGATGTAGAAGGCAGGTTCTAGTAAAGTGTGACCCAATTTCTCCCCAGAAAGAACACGTTTTTTTTCATTTCATTCCTCACCTCTTTCCCTCTTTCCCACTTCCCCTACACCTTCCACCCCCCTTTCCTCACCTCCTCCCCCTCTCCTCTGGCCTGGGTGATATTTCTGAGGTAAAGATATTTTGGATTCTGTCAGAGTGCATCAGCTCATTGTGTGTGTGTGTTTGCTTGCTGGTGTGTGTGTGCTTACATGTGTGTCACACACACACACACATAAACAAACACACACATGTACACACATATACGTGCCCACACGTGGATGAGTATGTGTTTGTTCTAACATGTGTGTCAGCACCGCAGGTCTTGGCTGGTTGCCGGGGCGGGCCTTATGGCCATGTGTTGGTTGCCATGGCCAGTGAGTGTTGCCAGGAGACCCCTGCTCTTTCTTTCCTCCCCCATCCTCCCCCCATCCTCCCACCATCCTCCCCCCAGCTCGCCCCTCCTCCCATCTGCCGTCACAGTGGGAGTCAAAGGGTAAGGGAAGTTGGATCAGAGAGGTGCACTGTGGTCCAACAGCAAATACCTGTCAAACACACCTGTCTAACGTGCTAGCAGCAGACTCTAACAGGCAAGCAGCATAGGCTAACAGGCTAGCAGTGGACGCTAAATGGCTAACTGGCTAGCAGCAGAGGCTAACAGGCTAGCAGTGGACGCTAACAGGATAACTGGCTAGCAGCAGAGGCTAACAGGCTAGCAGTGGACGCTAAATGGCTAACTGGCTAGCAGCAGAGGCTAACAGGCTAGCAGTGGACGCTAACAGGCTAACTGGCTAGCAGCAGAGGCTAACAGGCTAGCAGTGGACGCTAACAGGCTAACTGGCTAGCAGCAGAGGCTAACAGGCTAGCAGTGGACGCTAACAGGCTAACTGGCTAGCAGCAGAGGCTAACAGGCTAGCAGTGGACGCTAACAGGCTAACTGGCTAGCAGCAGAGGCTAACAGGCCAGCAGTGTTTACAATAGTCCACACGTGTGTGAATGTGGAGTTGTGATGTTGTGTGTGTTCAGGGTTCCTGTGAGCTTCATCCCCTGTTGTGAGTGCATGTTTTATTAAACACAGTCCCGTACTGTGCTGCATGCTCTGGTTAGAGATGCTCTCCTCTTAGTGCTTGTGAGCACACACGCATTCTCATACACACACGCATGCACACGCACACACACGCGTGCATGCACACGCTGACACGCACACACACACGCATGCACACACACACACACTGTAGTGGGTTCTCTCCAAGGTGGTGGATGACATCTAAAAATAAGTTGTTCCTCCTTGGCTGTCCTGGCCACACACACACACCCTCTCTCCACACACACACACACACACACACACACACACACACACACACACACACACACACACACACACACACACACACACACACACAGTCACAGCATAACTGTTCTGGAGATTCTAGTGTCTTCATAGACAGAGGGAGAGAAACAGTGAGAAGGAGAGGAACAGAGAGAGGGTGAGAATAGGAGTGTGATCTGCCATCACAGGAGAGGGAGCCATAAGAGAGAGGGAGAGAAAGACAGAGGGAGAGAAAGAGAGAGATGGAGAGAGAAGGAAGAGGGAGGACAGAAGGAAAGAGAGAGCAGAGATGAGAATAACCGGAGCATGATCGATCTGCCTCATTAATAATGAAGCAGACAGGACTGCTCTTGTTGCTGGGCTCCTCTCTCTCCTCCTCTCGCTCTACCCTGCTGTCTCATCTGTCCTTCTCTCTCCCTCCCCCTCCTCTCTCTCCCTCCCCCCTCCTCTCTCTCTCTCCTCCTCTCCTCTCTTCTGCTGTCAGCAACTCTGTGCTGTAGTAAATCGTAGACTTGCTCCAGTGCAAGCAAAGGAGGGAAACACAATATCCCTCTTCTCCAGCCGGTTTACTACCCTCTCCTCCAGCCTGTCTGCTACCTGTCTACAGCAGAGAGGCGGAGGAGATATATATCCCTCTGCTCCTGCTGTGTCTCCTCTCCTGGTTCTCCTCTCCTGGTTCTCCTCTCCTGGTTCTCGTCTTGCATACGGTCCTCGAGCAACACGCGGAACAGAAGCGAACAGAAGCAGCGAATCAGGCTCCGCGTCCCATCGACCCAGCTGAGCATCTCCCTCCCCTCTCCCCCCTCTCTCTACCTCTCCCCCCTCTCTCTACCTCCTCCTCCCCTCCTCCGTGGTTTACTCGCAGCATGGACTCCGGCGGGGAAGAAGGAGAGGGGTGGATGGAGGACCAGTGGGAGAAATGGTAGGATATCTCTATTCTGTCCTCCTAGCTGCCAGAAACACAGTGCTGTGACCTTGTGTGTGTGTGTGTTACGGTAGTGCTGTCGATGTGCTGCTGCTCCGCGTCTCTGCATGGTGCTGCGTCGGACCAGGATGCCCTTGAAGCACGGAGCATGCACGACAGAGAGAGAGACGGAGAGAGAGAGAGAGACGGAGAGAGAGAGATGGAGAGAGATAGAGAGAAAGGAGGAGGGAGAGAGATAGAAAAAGAGAGAAGGAGAGAGAAGGAGAAAGAGAGGTGAAGCAGAAGTATCCGAATGTTTGTGGGATGTTACAGGACTCCAGCATTACGCTGTGGACTGGAGGAGGGAGTGATGGGGCAGGAGGATGGGGGGGAGATGGAGGGGGCATGGAGGGGCAAGAGGGGGAAGGAGGATGGGTGGGGGGTGGAGGGGGGTTTGGAAGGGGGCAGCAGGGGGTGGAGGGCTTCCTGGCTGGCATCAGTTTGTTGTCATTTCGTGTTTGGTGTACAGTAGCATATTAGACATGACTGTGTGTGGGGAGGGGGGTAATTGAATCAAGACTGATTGCGTTGTTGTGTATCTGGACCTCACAGAAATGGAAGCTGTTCTCTCGTAGGCTAAAAACAGCTCAGTGGTTAGAACCTTTCAAGAAGTCATAGGTTCAATTCTTCCTGTACTGTTTTAGCATCATTCTACCTCTCTTGCCTCTGTCTCTTCCTCCTCCCTCTCTGGAAAGAGTGACTAAAACACAAAACCTCTTTTGTTTTAGCTAAGGGAGTCAGATGGCTGAGTGGTTAGGGAAGCGGGCTAGTAATCAGAAGGTTGCTAGTTCGATTCCCGGCTATGCCAACCAACTGACGTTGTGTCCTTGGGCAAGGCACTTCACCCTACTTGCCTCGGGGAGAATGTCCCTGTACTTACTGTAAGTCGCTCTGGATAAGAGCGTCTGCTAAATGGCTAAATGTAAATGTAGCTAAGCCCCTCAGGCCTGAAACCATCAGTCCAGTTCCAGGTTCTGATCAGTCCTTCCTAGTGTGTTGATTATTTAGTGGTTAAATAGCAGCTCTGTTTACCCCTAGAGGTCAGTTAGTCAAGTTGGGTTATTCAATTGCCTATATACATTGTTTATGCATCACTTTGAGCATTTGTATCCCAAAATGAATATGAATCCACCACCCAACACCTTTGAACCTGAAACAGCTTTTTTACTGAAGGGGCTGCAGCTGTAACTAATCATTTAAGTTGCACTTTAAACACAAACATGCAAAGAGAACAGATATCCGTATCTCTCCATCACCATCTTTCCAGATCATCTAGCGCTCTGAGATCTCCACAACAATGTCACCATTTAGCGCTCTGAGATCTCCACAACAATGTCACCATCTAGCGCTCTGAGGTCTCCACAAAAATGTCACCATCTAGCGCTCTGAGTGTAAATTAAACGCAGGATTTGAGTTTTTATTATTATCCAGTGTGACCGTTTCGTGTGCTGAGTTTTTGAAACATCTGATTGGTTTATTCTAGGTTTGCGTGTTCCCCCTTCCCGCCCTACCCAGAGTGCATTGCGGCAGAAGAGGGGTCACCCTGTCCTGGTGTTTTTATGTCTCCCTCCCTCCCTTCCTGTCCCGTCTGTGTGCCTTCTCAACCGTGACTCTGCCCTTCCCTCCTGTTTCTCTGTCTTTCATTTTATTCCTCTCCCCTACTCATCCTCCATTAGGGCTGATTGAACAAAACACCCCTTTAATATGACACTACGACTTACACTACGACTTACACTTACGGCTTCGAATCGTGGGCCAGCGAGGAGGGAGACAGCTATGCACCCCTGCTACCACGCACCAAGCAGCTAACTACACATCTGCAGGGATCTGCGAGTTTGTCACATGTCACCCCCGTCTTGTCAGTGTGTCAGACGGTGTCCTGATGAGCATTCCTTCCTCCTCTCAGGTGTCATCGCTCACTTGGGACAGAACTGTGTCTCTCCTTTTGAAATTCTCTCTCATCCTCTCCCTCCCTCCTTCCTCCTCTCCCTCTTTCTACAAAGGCACATTATTGGATGAACAGATGTGTCTCCCCCCTCCCTCTTCACCTCCTCCCTCCTCCTCCTTCCCTCCATCTTAGAAACAGCCTGTTGTTGCAGCTGCTGATCATGGAGGACAACCATAGGCCAGCAGACATATTGTCATGTGACAGGAGGCAGAGACTGTTTGGTGAGATGATTACATCGTGACACAAGCATGGGACAGTTGAAATCGAGGAGATGAAAAAACGAATTGCGATTCTCTTTTTTGTAACAAGCAGAGGGCACTATCCAATTTTGATTTCATTTTGAAACTGTCAAATATTTAGCAAATTTGCAAGAAAATTGCAAACGTTTATTGTGAACCCGCAATTGTGTTTTGTATCGAATCGTGGGCTGAGTATATCGTTACATCCTTGCATATCCCACAACATGTGTGGATATGCTAAGCTAGCTATATGGATATGCTTGTGGGGATATGCTAAAATGCAGTATGTGGGTATTATGTGGATATGCTAAGTAGGGGTGGGAATCTTTTGGTACCTCACGATTTGATTAAAATCGATTCTTGGGGTCACGATTCGATTAAAAATTGTTTCAGGTTTTTCAGAGAATTAAAAGAAATATTCAAAAAATCAAATGCTAAGCTAGCCGCAGTATGTCGGTAAGGGTTTGTGGATATGCTCAGCTAGCTATGTGAGTAAGGTTGCGTGTGTGACTGTTGGGTGATGTTATGGTCTTGGAGAACTCATTGTCTGAGCTGGTAACTAAGATAAGACAGGAGTTGTGATTAACGGTTAAATGTGTTATGTTGATGTCAGGACTCTGGCCCCCTGCGGTGATATAACGGTTGTCCGGGAGATGGCGTTGTCTTAGAGACGCCTGCTCACTCTGGCCCCTGGCTGCTGTCCAGACAGTGTGTCTTTGTGACACACACACACACACTCTCCAATGTTCATACAACCATTCTGACAGTTCAGCCCCCTCTTCCCCCGCCTTGTCACACCAGCTCAAGCATGGTGGAGCGTGAACATGACATGTCTCCCCCTCCCTTCTCCCCCCCTCCCCCTCCCCCTCCCTCCTCCCTCCCCCCTCCCCCCTGCCCCCCCCTTCTCTCCTTCCCCTCTCTCTCTCAGGTTAACCCATGACATCAGCTGTAACATTAATGTCTCTCTCTCCTCCCCTCTCTCTCCAGGTTATCCCATGACATCAGCTGTAACATTAATGTCTCTCTCCCTCCCCTCTCTCTCCAGGTTGACCCATGACATCAGTTTGGAGATGAGGATCTGTCTGAGATCACAGACATCCAGGATGAGTGTGGGATGAGTCTGAACTGCAATGGACTGGAGGTGAAGGTAAGAGGAGGGGGGGAGAGGGTCACATGCTGTTCTAGGCCTGGTCCGGCCTGGCCTGGCCTGGTCTGGTCTGGTTTGTTTTGTCTTTACCTGTGGGCAGCAATTCCCTTCAAGTCCATTGAAAGGATGCTGACGGATGCTCCTACTAATGACACAGTGGTCTGTGGTCAGACCCAGGACTGAGGTTTCAGACCCAGGACTGAGGTCTCAGACCCAGGACTGAGATGTCAGACCCAGGACTGAGGTGTCAGACCCAGGACTGAGGTCTCAGACCCAGGACTGAGGTCTCAGACCCAGGACTGAGGTCTCAGACCCAGGACTGAGGTCTCAGACCCAGGACTGAGGTCTCAGACCCAGGACTGAGATCTCAGACCCAGGACTGAGGTCTCAGACCCAGGACTGAGGTCTGCTGGGGGGAAGGATGAACAACCCTGAGCTGCACTTCTGGAAAGGGAGCTGGAAGAGAAAGAGAAAGAGATGGGAAGACAGGGAAAGAGAGATGTGAAATGAGAGAGACAGGAAGAGAGAGAGAGAGAGATGGGAAGAGAGAGAGAGAGATGGGAAGAGAGAGAGAGATGGGAAGAGAGAGAGAGAGAGATGGGAATAGAGAGAGAGAGAGATGGGAAGAGAGAGATGGGAAGAGAGAGATGGAAAGAGAGAGAGAGAGATGTGAAGAGAGAGATGGGAAGAGAGAGAGAGATGGGAAGACAGAGAGAGATGTGAAGAGAGAGAGAGAGAGAGAGAGATGGGAATAGAGAGATGGGAAGAGAGAGATGGAAAGAGAGAGAGAGAGAGAGAGAGAGATGTGAAGAGAGAGAGAGAGAGATGGGAAGAGAGAGAGAGATGGGAAGAGAGAGAGAGAGAGATGTGAAGAGAGAGATAACGAGACACAGGAGAGAAAGATATGGACTGGTTAGAAAGTGAGAGAGATCGAGAGAGAGGGATGGGGGTGGATGAAAGAGAAAAGGAGAAAGGTAGAAAGAGAGCGGGATGGAGAGGTAGAGGTGAGGAGAGAGATGCACCCGTTCATGTATAATTCCAACTGATATATGTTTTTCCTGGTGAAATAAACCTTACTATCCTCAGCAACCCTGCTGTAACCAAGGCAACAGGAAGAAAAGACTGATGATTCAGTCATCCTGAGGAAAAAGGGGAATCCTTTCTCTCTCCTCTCCGATACAGCAGTGTTGTTTGGGTTTAATAATGTTGCATCTATTTTTCTCTCTCTGTCTCTCCCATTCTGTCTTTCCCTCTCTCTCCCTGTCAGTTATTTTCCTTTCTTCCTCCTCTCCTCCTCTTCTCTCCTCCTCTTGTACTCACTGTGTATAACTATCCAGGGAGCTAATTATAGCTTGGATTAGTGAATATGAGCTTTCAGAGTGGGAGTGTGTGTGGATCCTCTCTCTCTTTCTCTGTGTCTCTTGACCTCTCTCTCCCCCTCCCTCTGTCTTTTTCTCAAGTTTCAGTTTGAGGTTTATGGCCATGTGTAGCAGAACAAGGACAGGACATTGGAATTCTTTGGTCCTTGTCAGAAATATTAATCTATCAAGCATTGCACAGTCAGTCGATGAACAAGTTAAGAAAGCTTTATTGCTTGCGGCTGCAAGGAGATTTAAACATATTGGTGAGAAGTCCCCTCCCCTGCAT
>NW_027120633.1:0-39888 GCF_038355195.1 Osmerus mordax
TCTCTCTCTCTCTCTCTCTCTCTCCTCAGCCTGGCTGCCCTCTCCTGCCTTCCCCTTTCCCTCACTTTTACCAGATCATCAAAGTGTGGTTCCGGTCCTGGCCTGCGGGGGGCAGGCTGTAACCCAGCAGGGCATGCTCCCCCGCCGACCCTCTGGGCAAGCTAACCCTCTGGGAAAGCCAACCCCTGATCAATCAGGAGAGCAGGACGTGTGTATGATTGAGCAATCACGAGTCCTTGTGTGTGACAGAGGCTCCAGGACAGTCGATGTGCTTCGAGTCACGTCTCACCCGACCTTCAGCCCTTCTCACCCCGTGACCTCTGACCCTTGCAGCGCTGGAAGGCTAGGCTGAGTACCAGGTCAGGACTGAGACACCAAACAGGTCTGGACTGGGAAGGATCGCTTGTCCAGGAAGAACCCTCTCTAAAGTTTAAAATACATGTGTTTTTTCCTGTTTTTGCTTTGATCCTTCACTCGCTCCTGTACCTGGTGTGTTGGGGGGTGGAAACAGGCCCCCCCCTCCCCCCCCTCCCCCCCCCTCCCCCCCCCTCCCTCCCTCCCCCCCCTCCCCTCCTCCTAGGGCCACGTTCAAGTGAGGATCCCTTCACCCTCCACCCGACACCGTTAGCGTACGTCCTTAAGCAGAAACTCTGCCAGCCCCCCTCCAGAGCCGTCCTGCGCCGCGCGCGGCCCTGCTGCCACGGCAACAGGTAACACGCGAGCGTAAATAGAACACGGAGGATTTGTAACGCCAGCTCCTCTCTCTCCCCGAGGTCTCAGACAATCACAGCCCTGGGCTTTCGACCGGCCCAGCCAATCGGAGGAGGAATGTGGGATCAGGTGGGTGTGGACAGGTGGGTGAGGGGCCCTTTGTGGACGCCCTTCTGGCGGGAACATGCGTCAGTTGAGATTGATGTTAGAACGTACGCACACACGTACACACGTACACACACACAAACCCACAAAAGAAGAAGGGAGATTACAAGTTGGAAACAAACAGTCTGTGTTCAGGATATTCTCCATGGTAACATGTATGTACACACACACACACACAACCTAGAACCAGCTCTCAAACTCAAAGACAGCCACTTTCTATATACAGAGCACACACTAAACTTCCTCATTTAGACTTGTGCTATTAGACTAAGAGGAACATGAGGTTCTTGGGTTTTTAGTTATATGAGAGTCACGCACACTCATGCACACACACACTCACTTACTCACTCACTCATTCACTTTCTTGCTCATTCCCTCACTCACTCACAAACATATACTCTCTCAGTCACTCTCTCTCACACCAACACACACACACGTCCACATTAAAGAGGATCTTAAAAGAACTATCTACTCTTCTGTGTTTGTGTAAAACCGCCACCAAAATTTTTTGTGTGTCCAGACAGTCCTCCTGACGTGTTCCTAGAGCCCTGTGGAGGTGTGCCCTGCAGCCCTGTGGAGGTGTGCCCTACAGCCCTGTGGAGGTGTGCCCTGCAGCCCTGTGGAGGGTGTGCCCTGCAGCCCTGTGGAGGTTGTGCCCTACAGCCCTGTGGAGGTGTGCCCTACAGCCCTGTGGAGGTGTGCCCTACAGCCCTGTGGAGGTGTGCCCTACAGCCCTGTGGAGGTGTGCCCTACAGCCCTGTGGAGGTGTGCCCTACAGCCCTGTGGAGGTGTGCCCTACAGCTCTGTGTAGGTGTGCCCTGCAGCCCTGTGGAGGTGTGCCCTACAGCCCTGTGGAGGTGTGCCCTACAGCCCTGTGGAGGTGTGCCCTGCAGCCCTGTGGAGGTGTGCCCTACAGCCCTGTGGAGGTGTGCCCTACAGCCCTGTGGAGGTGTGCCCTACAGCCCTGTGTAGGTGTGCCGTTCAGCTTGTTGTAGCTCCACAACTAGAACACCTGCCAGGCACCTGGGGCTCCATGCTGTTTATCTTGTCACCTGTCACCTGTCACCTGTCACAGCTGGTTCAAAGCTGGCTCAACATGTTGCGGTTGTTTAAATGCGCGGTACAAGAAGGGGAACCATACAAGAGATGTCACCTCTACAAGGAAACAACAACAACAGCAGGGGGTAGGAGGGGGTAGGAGGGGATAGGAGGGATGTTTGGAGGGGTAGGTGCAGGAAGGAAGAGGTGAGGAAGAGGGTGTTACCACTCGCCCATCTCTGTCTCTCTCTCTCTCTCTTCCAGTCCATCTCTTTTCCTCTCTCTCCCACCTCTCTCTCTCTCGTTTCATCTACCTCCCCATTTCTCTCTCTCCCCTGAGTACAGATAGTTTCCCTCTCTTAGAAAAACATGTCCAAACTGGGCCGGACCCTATTCTATAGGGAGCCGCTGACAAAATACACAACATGTGTGTGTGTTTGTGTGTGTGTGTTATCACACACATTGTGATAACTGATGAGTCCTGTATGCTCTACCCACAATAGATGTGCATTCACTCCCATGCAAAACATCACACAAACTGAGCTGAGCCAACTATGCACAGAATGTACACACTCACTCTATGTGTGTGTGTGTGTGTCTGTCTGTGTGTGTGTGTGTGTGTGTGCATGTATGTGCAAGTTGGCAGCCCATTCCCCACCCGCACACACACACTCACGTACACAATCACTGATAAGTGTAGTATGCAGTGTAAATACTGTACAACAGAGTAAAGTCAGATAACCAAACCCTTATCCAAGCATTGCTGCTCTGCCCCAGTTACAGCACCACACAGTATAGTTTCGGATTGACATATCTGGCTACACGCACACATATCTACCCTGAAACACATTTACAAGTACACACATGAATGCTTCAACACTGAGGCAAACGTACATACATTATATACAAGAAACAGCAAAAAACTAAATGTGGTTATGTTAAGTACCTGTACATTCCATAATTCAGTGAATCATTGACATTAATGATATTTCATATCTGGGCGAGTCTCACAAACCACTTAACTTTTATTCATAAATAATATTAATGAATCACAGGCAGACATTCCTGTCAAAGACACAAACATGACTGGACACACACACCTCACACACAATCAACCACAGCTATGTGTCTCCATGACGATGGTCTATCAGGATGAGCAGACGGAGAAAATGGAGAGGTGTGTGTTGTGCCACGCCCACCTGTTACCCAAACAGAGCAAGCAGGGCACGGGCATTCCTTTAAATGTGTGGAATTGCTCAAGAGTAACAGTCGCAACTAGCTGTTGGCTCCCTGCAGGGCATTGTGGGGTAGCGGTTTATGAAGAGATGCTGTTTGGGTCTGGAATGTGAGATTGGGGGTGTGGATAGTGGATAGTGAGTGTGTCTGACAAAGAGAGGCAAAGCAGAGAGGTTGAAAAGGTTTAGTGGTAGAGGAGGATTACATTAGAAAGTAAGTTGTGGGCATCAAGGCCCCTGCTTCTACCCTTGCCTACAGGGTAAGCTGTTGCTTACATGACAGTCTAACTCTAGACACCACACACACAGACACACACACACGCATTCACACACAGAGACACACACACTCACACACACGCATGCACACAGACACACACACACACACACACACGCATGCACACAGACACACAGACACACACACACACACACACATCCGCAGGCACACAGAGACACACACACACACCCCATGCACAGACACACACACACGCGCGGATATTCGCATGCACGTGCACACCTCTCAACCGCCAAAGCACTTATAAGCTCAGCTGGCTGGACGGCATGACACACTGATAAAGACCTGGAACATTGAGGAGATGACACACTGATAAAGCCCTTCTGGAACACAGAGGAGATGATGACAGAGGAGAAGAGGATGGAAATATCTCTCCTGCTGCTCTATCTCTCTCTCTCTTTCTTACTCTCTCTCTCTCCACTTTCTCTTCCCTCTCTCCTCCCTATTTCTCTCTCGCTCTCCGTCTCTTTTTCTTCTCTCTCTCTCTCTCTCTCTCTCTCTCTCTCTCTCTCTCTCTCTCTCTCTCTCTCTCTCTCTCTCTCTCTCTCTCTCTCTCTCTCTCCCTTTCTGTCTCCATCTCTTTCTCTCTTCCCTCTCTCTGTCTCTCTCTCTCTCAAAGGCCTTGCTCTCCCTCTTGATAAAAGCACGGTGGAGTGCTCTCAGAGAGCTGCAGACTATCAGGAGAGAGTGCTTACATGCTGACGTCTGATAGGAGGAGAGGTGTGCGTGCCTCAGTCCAGAGGTTCTTGGCTCCTCCCCACAAATCATTAAACTCCTCCTCCTCATCATCTCGGTGTACAGTGCATCACACTTCTCAGCCAATGGCTGCAGGGCCTTGAGTGTGTGTAACCCCTGACCTCCCAGTCACGTGTGACATCACAGCATGGAAGGGTTTCCTGCCTTTCATGGTGCAGACCCCAGGCGCGTCTTCATTTCCTCTTCCTGTCCGAGAATCTGCTCCACCCCGCCCTGCCGTCTCCTTGGAGACAGGCATCCCAAAATATACCATACTCTACACTGTAGAACCCTGAACATACACCATACTCTCTACTCTAGAACCCTGAATATCTACCCTATTCTACTTTACAGAGGGGCTTGCTGAATGGAAGAAAGGCCAGATGATGGAGAAAACAAGAGAGAGAGAAAAAGAGAGAGAGGCAGTGAGAGAGGAGAGAGAGAGGGGGAGAGAAAGAGAGAGGAGAGAGGAGAGAGAGAGACAGAGGCAGTGAGAGAGGAGAGAGAGAGGCAGTGAGAGAGGAGAGAGGCAGCGAGAGAGCAGAGAGAGAGAGGCAGTGAGAGAGGAGAGAGAGAGAGACAGTGAGAGAGGAGAGAGAGAAAGAGCAGTGAGAGAAGAGAGAGAGGCAGCGAGAGAGCAGAGAGAGAGAGGCAGTGAGAGAGGAGAGAGAGAGAGACAGTGTGAGAGGAGAGAGAGAAAGAGGCAGTGAGAGAGGAGAGAGAGGGTGTATGTGTCCTGGTGGATCTGGATGGGTGGCTGGATGGATGGATGTAGTAATAACAACAGACAGCTGACCTGTGTGAAAGATCCATCATTCTGTCAACAAGAATCTCCACACACACACATCCAAAATAACTCCATGTCCCCAGAGGTAGAGCACATCTATTTCTCTCTGGTTAGATAAAGGTTATCAATGTTCTCTCACAGTGTCCTTTTTCTCTTCTCCTCACCTCCAGGTTAACAGCAGAGTCAGGAAGGTGAGGAGTTTGTGGAGGGTGACAGAACTCACATCCTGCCCCCGTTAGGGTCTATACCAGTGTAACGTGTTTAGATGATGGCAAGGTCAGTGTGTGAGAGTGTGTGTGTGTGTTTGGATACTGCAGTGTGAGATAGTCTCACTGAATGGGCTTTCTTTGACAGGCTGCAGGTGTACACCGGATGAAACATCTACCATGACATTCCAAAGGTCCCCTATCAGCCTGCTCTGTGCACAAACACGCACACACATAGTCACACTGACACACACCTACTGACACACACTGACACACACACACACACACTGACACACACACACTGACACACACACACAGTATCAGTGAGATCAACACCAGTCAGACAATAGTTTCATCTGTGACTTCTGGTGGAGCCTGGAGGAGGCAGTGTGATCTCACAGCGTGCATCTGTCAGGCACCACTCAAGTGGATGACGAGAGAGAGAGAGAGAGAGAGATATAGAGATAGAGAGAGGGGGAGATGGAGAGATAGAGAGAGAGAGAGAGAGAGAGAGAGAGAGAGAGATGGAGAGAGGAGAGAGAGAGAGAGAGAGAGAGAGAGAGAGAGAGAGAGGGAGAGAGAGGAAGAGAGGGAGAGAGGGAGAGAGAGAGAGGGAGAGGGGAGAGAGGGGGAGATGAAGAGATAGAGGGAGAGAGAGAGAGGGAGAGAGGGAGAGGGGGAGAGGGAGAGGGGGAGAGAGGAAAAGAGGGAGAGAGGGGGAGGGGGGGGTCTTGAGACACTTGGAGTTGGGACAAAACACCCTCCCCCTTACTCTCCCACCCCTCTGGAAAGCTGCCCAGCTACTTTAATATAAACAAACCATTCCCTTCAAATATTCCATACGTGATCCCATGCACAGCACACATGGCACAGACTGGGATATGGCTGTAGACAGAAACTACTGATTGCCAAGTCAAAGCCTGAATGATTGTGTGTTGTGTTTTTCCAAATTCCTCCCGTTTTCTTAGAATACTTGGCTGCAAGGTTGCCTTTGGCAGAGAGCCAAGTCCAGTTATAGTAGTCGTAGCGACGTGTATAACAAGACTTTCCACACACACCATTAACTTTCACAAGCAGGGTTTCTATACCTTAGAAGCAACACACAGGGTTTCACACACAAGAAGAAAACACATTTCCTAACTTTGGGTTTTACAGGACTTGTTGTGTCTCCAGCGGCAGAGACACATGAGATGATCCAGGCCAACAGTCTGTGATCAGAGGGACTTCAGACTGTTACCAGGAAGACGCTTCACTGTTGTTATTAACACTGACCCTAACACCAACCCCAACCCTGTTTGTGGTGGTCAGATGATTGTCCCCGTGACAACTCAGTTGTTTTGGTTTCTCATTACCCAACACATAATCATTGGTTTTATCTCATGTCTCTGTGGATAATCACATTTCCCAACATACGGACAGTCACAGACACACTCACACACCCAGGCACAGAGACAGTCACAGACACACTCACACCCCCAGGCACAGAGACGGTCACAGACACACTCACACACCCAGGCACAGAGACGGTCACAGACACACTCACACACCCAGGCACAGAGACAGTCACAGACACACTCACACACCCAGGCACAGAGACAGTCACAGACACACACACACACCCAGGCACAGAGACAGTCACAGACACACTCACACCCAGGCACAGAGACAGTCACACCCCCCCCCCCCTCCCACACACACACACACATGACCTAATGAGTTTGCAGTACGGCTGCAGGTCATACACTTCTGTCACCAGCACCTGCTAGTCTTTAGCAGGGATCTGACCACAGATCCTCACAGTGAGGTGACACCAGCAGACCTGCCAGATCTGGAGCCTGAGATGAGGAGAGATACAAACGTGTTTTCCTCAAGTCTAAAGACGGTCTTCCTAGCATGACCCCTCTCTCTATAGGACAGTATAACGGTCTAGATCTATTTGTTCTCCCCCCATCTGGGAACACTCATTTCCTCAGCTATTTCCTTCATCCCTTGGTCTGATGTAAACTATCACTAGCCCTCCGTTTGAAAACATACATACACACATGTACACACATGTACACACACACACACACACACCCTCTGCTCTCTGGGTCTCATCCAGCATAGTGTCAGTTGAGCTCCAGGTCCATACTGTACTCTTGCCTCATTTCCCAGAAAAATTAAATAAAAACATACAAATCTCCCCTGTGGAGATCCTAGCAACCACAACAACACTGACACAAGCCAGAAGAGGACAGAGAGAGACAAGGAGAGAGAGAGGGAGAGGGAGAGATGGGG
This sequence comes from Osmerus mordax, assembly GCF_038355195.1. Taxonomy (NCBI): domain Eukaryota; kingdom Metazoa; phylum Chordata; class Actinopteri; order Osmeriformes; family Osmeridae; genus Osmerus; species Osmerus mordax. The sequence continues at coordinate 7,447 of NW_027120633.1, forward strand.
AGAGAGAGAGAGAGAGAGAGAGACAGAGAGAGAGAGAGAGAGAGAGAGAGAGAGAGAAAGAAAGAGAGAGGGAGAGGGAAAGAGGTATTGGGAGATAGAGGCGGAGGGAGAAAGAGAGAGAGAGAGAGAGAGAGAGAGAGAGAGAGAGAGAGAGAGAGAGAGAGAGAGAGAGAGAGAGAGAGAGGGAGAGAGAGAGAGAGAGAGAGAACAGACTGCAGGAATGACGAATGAAAGATAAGAGAGGAGAGATAAACAAGTTCTTATGGAGGACTAGAAAAAAAGTAAGTAGAACAGCTACATCTAGCCAGCGGTTCTTTACACATAGGCTGGAGGACAGGTCTATAACGTGGGCCCACTGAATAACCATGTCATAAACCTGGAACACCTCTGTTACAATCCGTGAATTAAGCTCGGCGTTTGAGATGTGGACGAGAGAGGTCTGTCTCGTTCCATCAGCTTCAGGTTTTGGCTAAAACGACACCTCAGTGTCAGTGGCTGGGATCAGGGGTCAGGGGTCAGAGGTCAGAAGTCAGTCGGTGTCACAAGTTCCCAGAAATCCACTGTCAACCGTACATCACAGTGAGGTTTCGAATGTGACGGCCTGTCGTCGTGGAGACGCCAAGGAGAGTTCTCTGGGTATTCTGGGAGGTGATAGAAGTAGGACACACTCTCCAGGGACAGTGACCACACGCAGTACCAAATATAGTGCCCAGACAGGACCAGGAGTGAGGGGGCCCGGCCTGTACCATGTTTGCCAGGGCTGTACCATGTTTGCCAGGGCTGTACCATGTTTGCCAGGGCTGTACCATGTTTGCCAGGGCTGTACCATGTTTGCCAGGGCTGTACCATGTTTGCCAGGGCTGTACCATGTTTGCCAGGGCTGTACCATGTTTGCCAGGGCTGTACCATGTTTGCCAGGGCTGTACCATGTTTGCCAGGGCTGTACCATGTTTGCCAGGGCTGTACCATGTTTGCCAGGGCTGTACCATGTTTGCCAGGGCTGTACCATGTTTGCCAGGGCTGTACCATGTTTGCCAGGGCTGTACCATGTTTGCCAGGGCTGTACCATGTTTGCCAGGGCTGTACCATGTTTGCCAGGGCTGCACCCTGTTTGCCAGGGCTGTACCATGTTTGCCAGGGCTGTACCATGTTTGCCAGGGCTGCACCCTGTTTGCCAGGGCTGTACCATGTTTGCCAGGGCTGTACCATGTTTGCCAGGGCTGTACCATGTTTGCCAGGGCTGCACCCTGTTTGCCAGGGCTGCACCCTGTTTGCCAGGGCTGTACCATGTTTGCCAGGGCTGCACCATGTTTGCCAGGGCTGCACCCTGTTTGCCAGGGCTGTACCATGTTTGCCAGGGCTGTACCATGTTTGCCAGGGCTGTACCATGTTTGCCAGGGCTGTACCATGTTTGCCAGGGCTGTACCATGTTTGCCAGGGCTGTACCATGTTTGACTCTCAGCTTGATTCAGGAAGGCTCTCTGAATTCCGTTGAGGATTCTTTCGTGGAATGGAAGATGTGGACGATTAACCATTGTTTTCTATTAGTGATCTTTATACACGCACCCATTGCTTCACTGAACCATGTCTTTCTATATATACAAAATTGATGTCTCTTTCTCTCTCTATCTCTCTCTCTTTCTCTCTCTCTCTCTCTATCTCTCTCTCTCTCTCTCTCTCTCTCTCTCTCACTCTCAACAATGCAGCTGTTCCTTCAGTCTCCTTCTCGACATTCCTCCACTGGAACCACAGAGGCTTGTTTAATCTCATTACTACACCATCTGACTGTTTAGCCCGTGTCCTGATGGAGATCATATTATTTTTCTATGTATCACATGTACAAAACTCTGCTTAACTCCCATCGCTGCAGATCATGACATCTGGTAGGCTGTACGTTAACAGAGTTGAAACTACTAGCGTCAGTTAGCGACAGGCAGCTGTTAACAGGTCCAGCACAAGCTGGTTAGACAGTACGGCACTGGGGGTGGGCTGAGGAGAGACGCTGTCTTCAGGGCTTTGACGGCGAAGGTCTCTGTCAACATCGAACCCAAACACACACATAAACTATGTCATCTATACATCTATGTGTCCGTCTATGCACATGCTGTATATATACAGTATATGTACATAGAAAGAAGGAGAGGTTGAGAAAGACAGAAAGAGAAAGAGAGAGAAGGAGAGGGCAGTAGAAAGACGCACACAGTGTGTGATAACTCCCTGTCTCCACATCCCTGGTATTAGTAACCACTTGCTCTATTGATCCCAGGGTACATTAGAAACTGAGTCTGGACTTAGCAGCTGGGGCCTAATTGATATTTGATGGATGTTGTGAGCGCTGCTCTGCCCAGAATAGAGAGAGATAGGGAGAAGAAGATGCCTCACCCCGCATCCCTCTGTGATCCTCCTCTCACAGAGAGCTGCCACATACCGCACCACCACGACAGGTCAGCAGCCGGTACTACCCTGCATCAGACCACGACAAGAGGACAGACGGAGAGAGAGGAAGGGATGGAGAGGGAGAAAGAAAGAAGAGAGGAGGAGAAAGAGAGAGATAGAGAGATAGAGAGAAAGAGGGAGAAGAGAGAAGGAGAAAGAGAGAGAAGAAAGAGAAAGAGAGAGAGAAGAGATAAGGAGAAAGAGAGAGAGAAGAGATAAGCAGAAAGAGAGAAAGAGAGAGAGAAGAGATAAGGAGAAAGAGAGAGAAGAGATAAGGAGAAATAGAGAAAGAGATAAAGAGAAAGCGAGAGAGAGTGAGAGGCCCCCCTGTCATAAGCAGCAGCAGCAGTAATGAGGCAGGTACTGACCTGGGATCCTGTGGTAGGCATGTTGTGGAGGGCAGTGAGCTGCAGGTCAGAGTGTCTTCGGTCCCCCCTGTCTTCCCGTGTCTCACTCCTGCCCAGGCCCAGCATAGAGAGAGAGCGTGGCCACGCTGTTAGGTTGCCACGGACGGGTTTGAAGAAAACTCGCTCGGGGCACCAGGCAAGGACAGCCAGACAAACAAATGTCTTATTCAGTTTCCTGCACCCCCCCCCCCCCTCCCCCTCTCCCCTCACCCCATTCAGCCCTAGGAGCATGGAAACGTAGAAATAGAGCGAGACAGACACAGCTATCACTGGCACGGGAGGACAACCGGGCAAACAAACCCCTATGTACTCAGCAGACCTCAGTAGTTACATTTACTGTATCTATCCAGCCAGGGTCAGTGTCAGTACCTCCGGACTGCAACCATCTATTGGGCGTCATTGTGCCTGGATTAGCTTTACTAAGGTAGCTCCCAAACTGTGTTTGGTTGGCAAATACACACGTGCTATTTCTACTCAGTGTCAACATTTACATTTACATTTAGTCATTTAGCAGACGCTCTTATCCAGAGCGACTTACAGTAAGTACAGGGACATTCCCCCGAGGCAAGTAGGGTGAAGTGCCTTGCCCAAGGACACAACGTCAGTTGGCATGACCGGGAATCGAACTGGCAACCTTCGGATTACTAACCCGACTCCCTCACCGCTCAGCCACCTGACTCCCAACCCTGGACTGAGATTCAGCAGCCATCACACCAGAATACTGCTTGCCGCCAACCACAAGCACGCTGTACCTGAAAGATAGGCGTTATTCTTCATAGTCAGACCTGAATTAACTCTTGATGTAATACTCTTATAGAAGGTGACTTGTTTCACTAAAATTGCCCTTGTGGTCCAGTTTCACTGGTTTCCATCTAAGCTTGAGCAAGAGATTTCAGTATTTGCAATTAGTATTTGATTCAGAAATAGTCACAGACGTTCCAGGAAAGTGGGACAGGTCAGAGGGACAGATGTGGAACGCACCACGTTCCTGAAAGCTGCTCAGTCAACTCCAACGAGGGATTTTCTTGAAAGCAGTGAATCAACAATCTCACGGCCCACCGCCTTTGCATTCTAAGACTTTCAACAACAAAAAACAAAGACCTACATAAAGATGGCAGCACTGACAGGTGCATTAGTAACATTTCAGAGGGACGGAGCGTTGCGACACACTTGTGTTAGTCGGGTAAATATGGGGGCTTTGGGTCTGTGTAATAAAGGTGTCGGTGTTTTGTTAATGATCAATGTGTAGCTCTTGACAGCTGGTCGAAACACAAACACACACACAAACACTCTCCTACATGCATATCATGTGAGAGGGAAGCATTGAGGCTGAACTAGCAGCTCAGGTTGGTGACAGTACAGACTGTACAGCAACATCAGGCTGCTGAACATCAAACAGCGCAAAACCTGACTAGGAAATCCACAACTTAATTAAATTTGACGAAGTGCAGCCGTGACTGTCACCGGTTATCCCCCTCCCCCCCCCCCCCTCAAAATAATCCGTTTGCGTTGACTTTGAAGACACACACTCTCCGTGTCACCTACTGTCAGCTGAGCTTATCCTCAGACCGGTCCAGGCACAGTGTGTACCTGTTCAGAGACACACGCAAGGCGCCCGGATAATAGCAGTGTGACTGACAGCTGCAGCTCCAGTTATTGTAGCCCAGCCCAGGAAGAGGCCCCCTACACAATAGACAAGAAACTCTTGATGTCTCCCCCTGTCTCGCTCGAAGCACAGTTGGAATGTTCGGCTCAGCGGTAAGAAGAGAGGGAGGAGGGAGGGAGGGAGGGAAGGAGAGAGAGGGGGATAGAAGGAAGGAGGAGGGAGGGGGGAGGGAGAGAGGGAAGGAGAGAGACGAGGGAGAGGGATAGAAGGACAGAGGGAAGGAGAGGAAGGAGGGAGGGAGAGAGGGAAGGAGAGAGACGAGGGAGAGGGATAGAAGGACGAAGAGAGAACTGACAGGGAGTCCTTTCAGGAGCAGTCAAGTCAATCAAACAAGTGTGTGTGTGTCTGTGTGTGTGTGTGTGTGCAGGTTTGAGGCTAGGACTCCTCAGCCTGCTTGAGACCAACAGAGACCATCACTGTGTCCTGCCAGGGAACACGCCGAGATTACTGTAGGCTCTCGGGAGGAAAACACTCCACCTCTCTTCTTGGAAAAAGAAAAACTGAAGGTAATGGGGAAGAGGCCCTGGATAACTAGCCTCATATCCTCCCTGATAGCTGGAAGACTTTGGGGCTTCTAGCAGCTGATTAAAGACTTAAGGGCTGTTGTATTTCCAACCAGTCTGAAGATCAACTGTCAGTGGTCCTCTGACATTAGGGAAAAGGGAGGGTTTTTACCTCCACACAATGACAAAATAATGTCATCCAAATGTCACCTGGCAGTTATGTCACCTGGCAGTTACTTTCATTCAAATTACCTTGCAAAACAGCGGGCACATTCAGCTGAATGTGTTTTTGTGCATGTATCCAAGCACAATTGCCATAGTTACAACCAAGCCTGTTGTCCTGCTTGAAAACCAAGCCACGTAGGACAATGAAACTACTGTTTTGGACCAATCACATGGCCAGCTGCAGATGTGCCATTGAGTCAATCTATCACAGGCCAGGAACAGCCCCTGGTGGAACCGTGTGAGTCATGGGGTCAGAGGTCAGGTACCGGACAGTGCCAGTCACCCATTCACAAGACACCACATAAAAAAAAGCCTGAATGTGCCAACCTGGCATCGTCATGACAACTGGCTTCCCCTGGAGCCACTGTGTATCACTGTGGAGGTATTGTCGGTGGGCACGAGGCGCTATGGATAATGTTGTCAGTGTGTGTGCTTGAGAGAGTTCTGTGTGTTTGTGTATGTGTGTTAGTGTGTGTGTGTGTGTGCATTTCTATAGGTCTTAACGTGCGGTGTGTGTGACATCTGTTAAGGGTCGGCATCCAAATGCATGCAAACGTACAGTACATGTGTGAAGGATGTCATTGTTCCACATGCATGCTCCGCTTGTCTCCCGCCTCCTGCACACAGACAAAACATGCCTGGCCTCGCTCTCCTCGCTCAGCCGTCCACTGGTACAGCACGTTCCGTCCTCGCCACGGCGACCTGTACGGTACGTTCCGTCCTCGCCACGGCGACCTGTACGGCACGTTCCGTCCTCGCCACGGCGACCTATATATGGCACAGCCATACGTCCTCTTCCACAGGGCGTTCCCTCCATGCTCACACCTGTCAAGGACCAGTCAACGAAAGATGCCAAAGGTAGGAGCCCAAAAACAAGGCACAATACAAGTGATTGCAAGACTCTGCTGTGGTTAATCCCCTGGGGCATTACAATAAACAATAGAGTAACAGTGTGTGCTCTAGTTGTGTGAATGTGTCTTGCTTCTTTCTTCTTCTTTTTTTTTTATCGGCAGGTACTTACAACAGATCCAGTCAATCAATCATGGGTGTTTGCTTTTGGTAGAGACTCGACAGGGAGGACTTTGAAGTGGGTTTGTTACATGACTCACAGGAGCTGTTCTAACTTCCTCTGTGCTCACTGGGTGAGATGCGTGCAAAACCTGCATTGCACGCCATGCAAAAGAAGCATTAAGTGTTTTATATTATCTTCTTGGCACAAATATTTAGTTCTGGAGGGAGGTGTGTGAGGGTCTGGAGACAGGGGATCCTAACAAATGAGACTGGATGTCTGCCTGCTAGTGGAGCTCTTCTTCTGGGAAAGGAATGGTACACAGGCCTGCTAGTATGGAGGAATGGGTGGCTGCTTCGTATCGCTGACAGTACACACACACACAACACACACACAACACACACTTACTGACACACATACATACACAGGAGTGGAAAGCAACAGGAGACATTGTCTGACCTACAGCTTTGAGGAACAGAAGTACACGAACACACACATACACACACACACGCCTATTCTCACACACTCTTATTCACACACACGTTCACACACACACTGTGCACACTCAGGGTCAGGTCAACAAGAGATGTTCTTTTCTGTGGGATCAGAGGCTAGAATTCGACACTTGAAGCTCATGACAGAAGTGTGATATATAGATATACCTGGTGTGCTGTTTCTAGAGCAGGCCTTTTCTGCTTTTGAAGAGTGGGTGCTACAATTATTCTGTCAAAAAAATAATTACCACACTAGAGTAAACACAGTCTAATTTAGTTTAATTGCTTAACAATTCGTAGCCAGAAAAAGCATGCACACGTGCAGAAAATGTTTCCCATGTAAAAATACTGCTGCCCCATGAGATTGGTGTTGGGGGGGCAATTTACCTGGGCCTCATCTCTGACCCCTGCTGGAGGAAGGAGGTACTGCACAGAGCTCCACAGTGGGGAACTTGAAATCCTGCAATTGCAACATGAGTGCTTTAGCAAGAGATCCCCTTAACAGTAACCAACTAGCGAAAAGCATACTTCTCTCACGGACTTCCTAATCCTTAATGGCTATATTGGATTAAACGAGAACAGATCCTGGGCTAAGTATCTACTTACCTGATGTTGATTTGGTGTATGTGTAAAGCACGGTGCCCCTGAGTACACTGTACCGGCCTGTGAATTCTACCTCACAGCTGGAAGCCGTGTGGCAGTAGTGGGTGTCGTTGCTTCACGCATGGTGCAAAAAGAAACGGCTGTAGCTAACACGTGCTAAACAGGGTGGTAGGGGGGTGGTGGGGGCGAGGGTGTATGAAATAATAAACAAAATGGAGCATGCGTTTTATGGTATTTTGATAATGTAACCAGCAGGTGCGCTGAGAAAATACTGACACGTCCAAACCCACAGGAGCAACGTGACGTCATCAGAGCCAATAGCAGGCCTGTATTGTTCAGACTTCAGGCCCTAAACAAATAAAACCAAAAATAAAAGTAGAGGGAGAGAGAGAGAGAGAGAGAGAGAGAGAGAGAGAGAAAGAGAGAGAGAGACAAAAGGGGGGGGGGGGGGGGTGGATTACAGCGACAATAACTGATGACAGTCCAGTTGCTTAACGCTTTCTTAGTTTAGTTTAGAGGAGCTGTTCATGCTCGCCGGTGGAAGCAGCTTCTACTGTGTGTCGGAACGGCATGACTTTTCGGAGGAGAACGCGAATGGGGAAATCACCTGCTGTTTGACACAACACCTTAACACTGCAGCTATGGTATGCAGCATTTGTGCTCCAGAAGTGAATATAGTAGCTGGGTCAGCCTCCGGCTCTGGCCCGCAAGACCAATTGCCTGCATATAGGCTATGTCATTAAGTTTTTTTGTTCACTGCCTCTCACAATCAAGTCTGTCCTTGTTTTCCTTGTGTTAATAACTTAAACTACTATATCTACAGGATATTTAACTCCGAGACTTTGTAAATAAAAAAAGTAACAAAACATACCAGGTTAAACTCGCAGCCAGATGTACTGAGAATGAGCGAGCGTGGATTGGGGTTTGGGGGGCGGGGCTCAACGATTTACAGTGCGGATAAAAGTGTGTAATTCGTTGCTTTCTTATTTAGCGCTGGCACACCCTCGTTGTTAACCAAAATATGGATGCTCTAGATCGATGTAGCTATACTATCTCTAATGCTATCTCAACATCGGGACACTGGTTCACCGTCCGTGCAGCCTTGCATGCATGAAAGCCCCCACCACTCTATGCCCAGTCCTCCAGACCTTTCGGTGACGAGAGCTCCGCGTCAGAACTCGGTTGGAAGAAGATAGCAAAGCGAGACACGGCAGACGGTCTTCATCAAATGTGACTACATCTGTAGATGAAGCGAGCCAGCGTAAACAGCTGTATGTTTAGCGACGCAAAACAGCGGTGTTACTACATGGGACTGTGAACTACGACTTTTTTTTGTTGTTGCTACATTCTAACCTGGTGTCATCGCCTGCTGCTGTCGGATATTGAATGGGCTCAGTAACGTCGAGTCATAGGTTTAACTGGAATAACTAACAACGGTGGATTTGCAACAGCAGCCTTATCCGGTCAAGTAACCGTATGGAGGTGGACTAAAGACGGGTCATACGAACTGAAACAAGGTTAAGACCTTTGAGGTATTAGTACAGTATGATATCGCAATCGGAAGGCTAGCCACACAGCTTTGAGAAGTACACATACGACACTGCCGATATCGAACTTGGCTGTGTGGCTAAAAAGAATTCTGCGTGCTGTCCCCACTGCGCTAGAAAGCTGTCTTCGGCTAAGACGCAGTGTTGCTGTGGAATGTAGATTCATTTTGCATCCTTATCAAGTGAAATGTAATCGTTCCCGACCATCGGTTTGGATCATTTTTATGAAGACCGGTTTCAGAGGACCTTAAAGGGTATATTTTGTCTCGTTTGACTTGATCAAAGTCGAGAAGTATAACCACGATGATGCAAAAGGTAACATTATTTATGAATCGACCGACCCATTGTTGTCAGATAGTTCGATCGAAAGCACGTTAACTTTTATACGTAGCAAAACAGGCCATTAAGCGATGTAGCTACGTAGGTAGCTAACATTAGCAAGCTAGTTCACATCTATTTTTTCATGTTATGAACTGTCTACACTTGTAGCTCGCTGTTGCTACATCTGAATGATCATTATACTTGAAAAGCATGCACGGTTGTTACTCCGTATTTGCATCGGCTGACTGGCAATATTACATGTCATACACATTTAAATATAGCTATGTGACGCTATGTTATTAATCTCAAGTGGGTTAAACCAGGGGAGGTCTACAGTATAACTGTTAGAATTATGGTATTTAGCAATTCATATTTTAAAAGTCTTTCCGTGCACGAGTTCTACATCATCAGTGCTGCACGAGCGTCGCCAAGACTACGTTGTGTTCACTTTAACAAGGTTGTCTGTCCGTTTACAGCTATACTGACAAACTGAACGTCAAATATGTTCACCATGAGTTTTCTCACCCAATGTTATGTGTTTAGATTTTTGTTTGGTTGAAAACGGAAAAAGACCCAAGTTACAGCGCGGAAATGTGGGCTATCCCTCTAGCTAGCAAATAGCTAAGCTAACTAGCTCGAGAAACGAAGTGGACCAGGCCACACGCAGGCGCGCACAGCTGTCCTGTCTGCACTGGATGTCATTTTCCACAACATTGTTACTTGCATTCAATAGGTAAAGTGCTCAATCTAACAGTCACTACAAGTTGAAAATGTCACACTGTAAAATATCAAGTGTCTGAATTTGTTTACGTGACACATGAATAAATAATTGTTAAAGATAAAGCATCAATATTGATACTATATCTCTTCGATTTTTAGCATTCAGACTAGCTAGGAATCGTGACCGATGAAAGTCTACTCTTAGGCTTGAGTTAATGATCAAAAAGTGTGGCTTGTAAATTCAACCTCTCCTCTCCTCCACCGCAGCTCGTGCTGCTGACTGGCATGGCTGTGACCCCTAGCTCAACAGAGCTGGCAGTCTAAATTTGGACAATGTGCAAACTCACTCACTTACTCACTCACTCATACATTCTCTCACCCTTGCTCTCTTTATCTCCCTCATTCTCTCTTCACCCCCCCCCCCAGACCCTTCCTCCTCCCCTCTCTGACTCTCAAACTCATTATCCTTCTCCTGTGTTCCAGTGAGAGAGGCCCTGGCAGGAGCTGGAGCCAACCGAAAGGTTTCGACCCCTCCACCCCCGCCCCGTGAGCAGTCCTTCCAGGCACCTGCAGGCCCTGGGCCTTGCCCACTGGTGGTCCCCTATGCTCCAGGACAGCTCTCCCCACATGTCTGCAGGATGGATGGTGTGGCTCTGACGCTCCCCTCGTGTCGTCCTCCGCGCTCGCTGACCCGCCACTGCTTCTTGTTCTTTTCCATCTATAAAAGAACACCCCCTCTAAGCCCTGCCCCAGAGCGCTGTAAATATACTAACTGTTGTTAAAAGACTCCTTAGGAAAACGACAACAACGCAAACTGTAAAAAAAAAAGAAAAGAAAAAGAAGTGGCCTCTATTGCAAACTCCTCAGAGATTTTATTTTGCATACCCATATATCTATATTTTTTTCCCCTACCTCTGGAGTTTGTGTGTGTAAGCACTGTCCCTTCACAACAACAAGAGAGAGAGTTAGAGAGGGAAAAAAAGAACACTTTGTTGAGGAGGTTTACACGTACGGTTCGTTATCTCTCACTGTAATTTATTTCTACGAGTTCAGATTTTTTATTTTAAGCGCTGAAACCCTCTTGAATCGAAACGAAACAAACAGCAAAGATGTCGGAAAACCCCAACGGCAAGGTTGTGACTTTTCTGGCCCCTCCCTCGCCCAAGAATGTGAACGGGGGCAGCTCTGACACCCTCATGGTGGATAAATTAACCCCTGAGGTCCGACGCCGGCGCCACACCATGGACCGGGACTCCAAGACCGCCGAGCACCGCTTCTTCAGACGCAGTGTGATCTGCGACTCCAACGCCACGGCCCTGGACCTGCCCAGCCAGGCGGTCATCCTCACCTCCCCGATCGACTGCGAACCTGCCAGCCCTCCATCAGGCCCCGTGCCGCAGGCCGCCCAGGGGAGCCTGGCGGTGCCTCTGCCCAGCCTGGTGGTGTCGAAGGTGGCCGAGAGGCAAGCTGAGTCTGGGGGCGGTGAAGGTGGAGGAACCACCACCAGCTGTAGCAGTGTGGGGAGCAGTGTCGAAGGGGTGGTGGTGCTGGAGGCCGGTCACAAAGCGTTGGATGTCAGCGACAGAGAAGGGGAGACGGAGGACGACGCCGGTGCGGCGGCCAGGCCGAAGGAGGACGTGTCGGACGGGAAGGCGCCCGCGGGGGAGAGCAGCGTGGCGTCGGAGGAGGAGCGAGAGGAGAGGGAGAGAGGGGCGGCGAAGGCTCGCGCGGAAGCGGAACAGAGGGAGGCGGAGAAGAAGGTGCAGGAGGACATAGAGGAGGTGGAGACCAAAGCCGTGGGCACGTCGCCCGACGGGCGCTTTCTCAAGTTTGACATCGAGATCGGACGGGGCTCCTTTAAGACGGTCTACAAGGGCCTGGACACGGAGACCACGGTGGAGGTGGCCTGGTGTGAGCTGCAGGTAAGACCCGCTGTTCTCTCTCCTCTCGGCACCCTGGCTGCTTCTGAGGACGGGTCGACCCAGAAACTGCTTTTCTAGGTCAGGTGTTTGCTGACCTTGTCAGGTGTTTGCTGACATTGTAGGATTGTTGTTTTTTTCCCACTGCTGGTCCATCGGAAGTTATAGTGTGGAAACCGGAACTCTAGATGTGTCATTTCAGGAATGAAGGGTGTATGTGTGTGAACGGATGTAATGTGGTGTCTGCCGTCTCAGAAGAGAGCTTGTGAGGTGGTAGGTGAGGTTCTGTCAGAGAGACCATGTGGGTACCGTAAGACTGGCTGGCAGGAAGTTGTTGCGACACTCAAGGCTGTTGTTGCAAACTTTGTGGTGATGGTTCCCATAGCGCCTAATATGGGTTGGGGTGGGGGGGGGGGGGCGGGCGGGCAAGTTAAAAATTTATTTAGAAAGTTTTGTGTTTAGTGCTTGGTCATACGACTGTGGATAATAACCCAATGGATGGCTCGGAATCCTAATGCCCCCACTCGCGTGGAACAGCTTGTTGCCTTGGTAATTAGCTCACTAGGTCACTCACAACAATGTCAGATGCCCGATATTATCATAGAGTTTGTGATCAGCACCTCATTCACTTCTCAGCGGGCCCTGAGATATAAATCAGGACTGTATCCTGGTTTCTACAGAACTGTGATGGTTGAGAAGCGGGAAGGCTGGCAGATGAGCTTGTTAGCTTGTTGAAAGGAAACAACAATGGTTCACAGGTGCGACTGAAGGGGGATTGGTGGACTAATGAAACTCACAAGCTACTCAATTACCTCTCTCTCTTTCTCTATCTCTCGCTCTTTTTTGAATCCTTTCTCCAGCATCACGAGATGTTTTTGATCTCTATTCCCAGGAGCTGAAATCAACTTTGTGTTTTTCTGAGAGAGAGCTGGTTTGTGACCGGGGTCTGGACTTCCCCAGACAGTACAGACCACTCTGCCCTGTCACAAAAACAACAACAACAGGAACTTCAGGCTTAATCCACACAGTCTATTCACATCTCTGTAACTAAGTATGTAGTCACTGCTAGCTCGTGGGACTGACTCGTCCTACCATCATCTGCCTGTCTAGCTTGACAGCTGCTGGTGGAGGAATTACTCATATCTATAAAGATTTACGAGTTACATCAACTTGTCAAAGCGTATTTTAGCCATAGGCAATCAGGGCTAAGATGAGCCCTGTTATGCTAGATACCATTGGACTAAGATGTTTCGCGTGTATAACCTGACTGTCTGAGCTCTCTCTACCTTTTCACTTGTAACCAAGGGAGACAAGTAAGGTGGCATGCACAGGCACGGACACACTAACCACACGCACAGACTACGTGTGTGTTTGTAGCAGTGTGACAGCTGAAAGTTAGTAGCGTCTGGAACCGGGAGTGAGTGTGTGTGTGTGTGTGTGTGTGTGTGAGTAAGGAGGTAAAGGGAGTTAGGCCTGATAAAGGTGGCATGCATTCCCCTTGAGCACATCCAGAGCACACAGCATCAGATGTAGCGTGATAGATGGGGGGATGAATGGAGCAGGGAGGGCAGGAGGAGAGGAGGGGGAAGGTCAGGGGTCAAAGGGCAGGGGGTTGGGGTGGGTGCTGGAAGGGGTTTGGCTTGCTACTGCCAATGTTTGCCTTTCGACAAAGAGAGAGAGAGAATGGAAGGGGAAATGAAAGGGAGGAGGGCTGGGAATAAGGTTAAATAATGAGGAAAGGGAAGCGGGAAGGAGGAGACACAATCAGTCGAGGAATCTGGAGCGTCGGATCACAAAAAGAGATGAAACTGTCTCTTTATTTGAGTCTCCGTTGTTGGTTTGTGTATGTGTGTACACGTTTGTGTTGGCGTGTTAAACGCAGGCCGATTATCAGCACGCACCCCTCTCAGTCCTGGAGAAGCCATGGGCCCTGTCTCTGCAGAGAGGCTACTACAACAGGATGAGTCGTTGTGATTTGGGGGGGCTGAGAATGAAGGATTGGAGCGATGATATTGTGGTTTGAGGTGTTTCTGAAAAGGGGAGTTGGTTGTGTTTTCAAGTACCAATCATTCATGGTAGACTGGCCAATAGCCTGTTTTAATAGGGAGTTTCTCTGCACAGTTGGTCAACTATGTTGGGCTTGGTAATAGATTGAGGCTGATCAAATCTGAGGATTGGCTATTTCAGAGTGAGCATGATCTAACCAAAACTACCCTTTTCTATAAACCATGCTCTAAATATTTCCCCACACTAGTTCTTACTTTCAACTTGTGTGTGTTTAATGAGTACACATGGTTGTGTGTGTGTGTGTGTGTGTACTTACGCTAGGAAATCGCAAGCAGCTGTGGGGAACATCCATTCACTTATTTATGAAGCTTTCAGCCGATGAGCTCAACTTTTAATTATAGAAACTTCATAGAACATGGATGCCCTAAATGGTTGAGGTGTTTCCAGTATAATCCAGAAGGCAAATGTATCTGCAGAAAGTAACCTTCATAGCGTTATAGACTTTTGTGTCTGCTTTTTGTTCAACTTTTTTTTGTGAGGGGTGGTCAAATGCTGGAAGGTGATGGTAGCTTCAAAACCCCTCACTCCCTCCTCCTCCTCCTCCTCCTCTCCCTTCACTGGTCACTGTGAGGATCAAGTGAGTTGACAGGGTCTAAGATGACACCATAATGGCCTCCTACACAAACACACACACACACACACACACACAGCTTCAAGACGTCAGCCCCTTATGACAAAAGGCATACCCATAACTTTTGTTTTCCATCCAGTGGAATTCTAATGGTCGAGAGACATGCCTCTATAGGTTAAATCTGTGCTCTCTCTTTTCTTTTCTTATTTTCCACTCACCCTCCTCCCTCTTTCTATCTCGCTCTATTCCTCTCCTCTTGTACTTCGCCTCTTCCATGCTGTCTTGCTCTTTCTCTCCTTTTCTTTGCTCCCTCTCTCCCCCTCTTTTTCTCCACTCTCCTCTCTCCACTCTCCTCTCCACTCTCTCTCTCTCTCTCTCTCTCTCTCTCTCTACCCGCTCTCTCTCTCTACCCGCTCTCTCTCTCTACCCGCTCTCTCTCTCTACCCGCTCTCTCTCTCTACCCGCTCTCTCTCTCTCTCTCTACCCGCTCTCTCTCTCTACCCGCTCTCTCTCTCTACCCGCTCTCTCTCTCTACCCGCTCTCTCTCTCTACCCGCTCTCTCTCTACCTGTTCTCTCCCTCTCTCTCTCTCTCTCTCTCTCTCTCTCTGGAGCCAAATCCAGTTCTAAGATGTCATAGGGAGGACAGCAAGTGGAAACAGGACAGTGTTATTGTAGCTCACTGGACTAGACCTGTAAACTCTGAACAGTTTGGAACCAGGCACATTCTTCTCTTTGGCTCTTTCTAAAGCTTCTTTTTTAAATCTCTTGCTCACAACCTGTTAAAACACTCTCACTGGCACATGCACTCTCTCCCTTCACCCTTTTTGTCTTCCACACACTCTCCTGTCCCCCAATTACATGTGTTTCTTGGCAGTGGTACCAGGGTTGTGTGCCCTTGTGTTTGGACTGAGGGAGGGAGGGAATGAGGGAATGAGAAAGTGGGAGTGCTCTTATGTAGTCTCTTATAACAGGCTGTCAATCTCCACTTCCGCTTGGCTTATCCTGCCTCCCCCATACCGACCTGGAGACCTTGAGGAGGAAGGAACCAAACTGTAGCCTGCTTTACATACAGGCCTGCCTGTGTGGTAGAGAGGGCCTGCCTGTGTGGTAGAGAGGGCCTGCCTGTGTGGTAGAGAGGGCCTGCCTGTGTGGTAGAGAGGGCCTGCCTGTGTGGTAGAGAGGGCCTGCCTGTGTGGTAGAGAGGGCCTGCCTGTGTGGTAGAGAGGGCCTACAGCCCCAGAGCCCCAGGCCTGTCAGTTTTCCGTCAGAGCGGGAGGAAGACTAAAGCAAGCCTTCATTTGCAAACTAGGCCTGTGCTATTTTTCTTCCGTGTGGGAGAGAGAGAGAGAAACCTGACAGACAATGATGTAAATCTACTCTGCATGTTTGGTCCACAGCAGTGACGCAACAATGATTGTCAGTTTACTTTCGTTTTGTCACCCCCCCCCCCCATCTTTCTCTTGTCAGATTTGCATTTTAGCATCCAGCTGTGAATCAGAGGTGTTCTGTTTTTTGGATTTTTCTGTGCTATGCTTATAAGCCTGTCTTAGGCTGGCTGGGCTGAGGCTGTGGAGGCCTTGGTTTAGGCTGTGGAGGAGGTTGTGGCTGGGGGTGAATCCAGGACAAGAGAGTGCGTCAAACATATGCTTGAAGACTTACTGAGGAAAGCATGACGACCCAGAACAGTCTGTCTGTCTTTCGCTCTCTCTCTCTCTCTCTCTCTGGCTCTCTCTCTCTTTCTCTCTCTGGCTCTCTCTCTCTTTCTCTCTCTGGCTTGCTTTTTCTCTGTGTTTCCATCCACTCAACCCATCAATTTCATCAACATCTCAAATAGATAACTGATAACAGTTTCCTCTGTGCGTGCTCTATCACGCCTGCCCTCTCTCGCTCTCTCTCTCGCACTCTCTCCCGCCCTCTCTCGCTCTCTCTCGCTCTCTCTCGCGCTCTCTCCCGCTCTCTCTTTCTCTCTCTCTGTGTGTCTCTCTCTCTGTCTCTCTCTGTCTCTCTCTCTCTCTCTCTCTCTCTCTCTCTCTCTCTCTCTCTCTCTCTCTCTCTCACGTCAGACACGATCCAGCCCACTCTAAGATGCTCTTCATGCAGCCGTTAGGCGCCGTGTTCTGCTTAAAGCCACAATCTGCAAGATTCATTTCCAGTGGAAAGTGCAGACTCCCTCTCAACATACCGACATCGATATCCTGAAATTCAGCTCGCACAGAACTCTGAGTGTTACGGCGGACTGATCATGGTGGATTGTGGGTGTTGTGGTATATGGATGATGGTGGATAGCGGTTATAGGGCTGGATCATTCCTCCTGGTGTGGACTTGGCTGACCCAGGAACTGCCCACATTCCCCGACACTTCAAATCAACTGGGGAGAATTAGAAAACTGCCCCAGGACCGGATTACGAACAGGGGCCAATTCAGGGCCTCTCCACTTATCTACCCCTCCCTTAACTGTGACCCCTCCCACCCCCTCCTCTACCCTATGTGACCGTCATACAGTGAAGGGCAGCTGGAGCTCTGCTGTGGCCAGTAAGAAGGCAGCCTGCCTGACCATCCTGCTCTGAAGCTGATGTGTGGTCTAAGATGTGGAGACAGACAGACATAAGACCCAGCCTGCCTGACCATCCTGCTCTGAAGCTGATGTGTGGTCTAAGATGTGGAGACAGACAGACATAAGACCCAGCCTGCCTGACCATCCTGCTCTGAAGCTGATGTGTGGTCTAAGATGTGGAGACAGACAGACATAAGACCCAGTCAGGCCCAGCCAGTTCTTCCCCGCCCCCCAGCCCAAACTCTCCTCAGCTCTCCCACTCCTCCCCCTGCTTACTCAAGTCTGGACTAGTCCCACCCAGTCCCTCCTTCCTCCTAGCCCAGTTTGGCTGTTTCTCCTCCTCTGTCTTGCGCCTAGCACGTTCAGGGCTAGCCTGGGTTCTCCTGTCCCAGCCAGGACTAGCCTAGCCAGGACTAGCCTAGCCAGTCCTAGCCTAGCCAGGACTCCTTTGTCCCCAGAGTCAGGTGGGCTACGAGCCAACATAAAGCAGGTCAGCCAGCTCTGGAAGAATGTGTCATCCCCTGTAGATTTCCATGCCGGCAGGGTGTGGAGGAGGGGAGAGGGGGGGGGGGGGGGGGGAGGGGGTGTGAGGAGAAGGGGAGAGAGAGAGAGAGCTCTTCTAGTCTGGCTCTGTCAGCCAAGTCATATCTCCCTTTTCCTCGTCTCCTCCTCTCCTCCCTCCTCCTCTCTTCCCCTAAGAGTGATCTATAGCATGTGATGCCATAATGCTCTGTTCTTCTCCAGGTTTGGAAGTAAAAGCAGGGGTTGGGCTCTCTCGCTGTTCCCTTCGTCCATGCCCTCCTCTCCCTCGTTCCCCCTCTCCCTGCACTGACCATTCTCAGGTAGATTATGTGGGCTAAAGGTCAGTAGTGATGGGAAGGCAGTAAATTCCTCATGTTTCACTCCGCCCTTCCTCACTTACACGCCCCCCCTCCCCATTCTTCTTTCTCTTTACTTTGCTCTCTTCACTCTGTCTGCTCTCTCTTTCTCACACACTCTTTCTTGCCCTCTCCCAGTCTTACCCCCACCCTCTCCCCCCCACCCTCATCCCCGTCCCACACCCTCTCCCCCCCTCCTTTCCCCCCCTCCCCCATCAGCCTCATCATCCTGGCTCATCGTTGGATTGTGTCTCACTGATCATCGCTAAGACCTTTTTCTGGGAAGTTTTTATTCTGGAGCTGTTCTCTTGGGTCCCTGTGGGGCCAGAGTGTGTTTCTGATTAGCGCAAAAGAGGATTATAAAGCCAGTTAAACAATACTGACATTGTCAGTAGTAGTAATCACTTCCTCTGAACGGAGCTTGGCTGTTGGCTGTCTGCTCTCCACAGGAACGGCCCTGTTTCTCCTGATCTGGGATCTGTTTCCATTCCTAATCAGACCACCAACTGTCAAGACAGGTGAAACATAAAACTGATCTTGGATCTGTTTCCTTCCCTGATCACACCCCTAACTGTCAGACAGGTGAAATATAAAACTGACCCTGGCCATGATCTAGGGGCAACTTTACACCACTCCACTTACATTAGGCTTTAGATCTTCACCCTCACACAAACACACAAACAAACACATACCCTTTCCCTCTTTCAATCTCTCTCTCCCTATTTCAGTCTCTCTTTCTGTCACGTGCCTCTGGTGTAGCTCCACTGCATGCACCCTGTGGTGAAACCTAACCCAGGCCATCTCTCTCTGCCCCTGACGGGGTGGTGACTGATCAGCAGTCGGCTCCATGGTGGTCCAGCCAGACCCCAGCAGGGCTTGTGGGGCCTGCCCAGCCAACGAGCCTTTATCTGGGGCTGGAGACCAGAGACAGGAGACTGGAGGATTGGCCTGAGATCTCAAGGATGAAGTAAAAGGGCAGCACCTGCCCCCCTGCATGGCTGTCTGTGTGGGATGAGAGCAGGGCAGAGAGGTGGGGTGCATGGCTGTCTGTGTGGGATGAGAGCAGGGCAGAGAGGTGGGGTGCATGGCTGTCTGTGTGGGATGAGAGCAGGGCAGAGAGGTGGGGTGCATGGCTGTCTGTGTGGGATGAGAGCAGGGCAGAGAGGTGGGGTGCATGGCTGTCTGTGTGGGATGAGAGCAGGGCAGAGAGGTGGGGTGCATGGCTGTCTGTGTGGGATGAGAGCAGGGCAGAGAGGTGGGGTGCATGGCTGTCTGTGTGGGATGAGAGCAGGGCAGAGAGGTGGGGTGCATGGCTGTCTGTGTGGGATGAGAGCAGGGCAGAGAGGTGGGGTGCATGGCTGTCTGTGTGGGATGAGAGCAGGGCAGAGAGGTGGGGTGCATGGCTGTCTGTGTGGGATGAGAGCAGGGCAGAGAGGTGGGGTGCATGGCTGTCTGTGTGGGATGAGAGCAGGGCAGAGAGGTGGGGTGCATGGCTGTCTGTGTGGGATGAGAGCAGGGCAGAGAGGTGGGGTGCATGGCTGTCTGTGTGGGATGAGAGCAGGGCAGAGAGGTGGGGTGCATGGCTGTCTGTGTGGGATGAGAGCAGGGCAGAGAGGTGGGGTGCATGGCTGTCTGTGTGGGATGAGAGCAGGGCAGAGAGGTGGGGTGCATGGCTGTCTGTGTGGGATGAGAGCAGGGCAGAGAGGTGGGGTGCATGGCTGTCTGTGTGGGATGAGAGCAGGGCAGAGAGGTGGGGTGCATGGCAAGAGCTGGATCTTCATCTGAGCTGGCTAAAATAGACAGAGCTGGCTGTCGTCTGCATCAGCGTAAACTGAGATGATCTGCAGTGACTGTACTGCTGTGTAATGGTGTGTGTGTGTGTGTGTGTGTGTGTGATAGTCTGCCCCTTGGTTTTTGTGTGTGCGCTCACATTCTCCGGATTTTTGCAGTAGGACGTCAGTCCTAGTCATTTGTTAGAGGGGGGAGCTCTCTGGCCAGACTACAAAGCCTACAAAAGTGTGTGTGTGTGTGCGCGCCATTCAGATTGTTGACCTCAGAATATCCCTTCAGTATATTTAAACCATATACCAGCCTATAATACATAGCCTCTGTCAGCCAGGGTTCCTGACCTTCCACCCCCAGACCCTCTCCTCCATCCCAGACTCCCTCCTCCACCCCAGACTCCCTCCTCCACCCCGAGAGCCCCTCCTTGACCCCCAGACCCTCTCCTCCACCCCAGACTCCCTCCTCCACCCCGATAGCACCTCCTCCACCCCGATAGCACCTCCTCCACCCCTAGACCCTCTCCTTCACCCCCAGAGCCTCTCCTCCACCCCAGACCCTCTCCTCCACCCTAGAACCTCTTCTCCACCCCAGACTCCCTCCTCCACCCCCATAGCATCTCCTCTAACACAGTGAACTATTTATCTCTGAGGATGAGTGGGTGGATGAGTAGCTCCTTCTTGATCAGGGAGGCAGCTAGACGGAAAGAGAACTGCTGACTGGATCTTGAGGCTTAATTGACCATTTAGTTCCCATTTTGTAACTCCTCTTCGATCTTCCTCCCTCTGCTCGCCATCTCTCTCCTGCCCCCTCATCCCTCTCAGCACCTACATTCTACTGTCCTTCCTCCCTCTTTCTTCTCTCTCCGAGATTGAATTAAGAAGGAGGATGTTGTCCATGTGCAGTTAGAAGTGAGAGAGGATTTTGTTATTAGTATCAAGTCATGCTTTATCGTTTTGACAGTATACAAGTACAGGAACACTCAATCAGAAAACTTTTGTGCGTGAGCTAGATGCAGTGAGCTTAGTTGAAACGTTAACTTCGGGCTGGCGGTTGGTCTCGCTGTCACAGGCTGTTACATCATGTACCCCCCCCCCCCCCCCCACCTGCCACAGGTGAAAAGTAGTAGATGGAAAGTTACTGCTTAGATTATGAGGGGGATTGGGGAGAGGAAGGGGGAGCAGGGCCCCATACCAGGCCTGCGGTCTTTACATGACAGCTACAGTGGCTAGCTCTCTGGCCTTGCCCTGACTTGTCCATGCCCCCCCCAGGCATCCCCCACAGACTACATGGCCCTGACCCATCTCATAGACTCTCCCCCCCCCTGTCTGTTTCCCTCCATCTCTCTGCCTTTTGTCCTCGTTCCCTCCTCCTCTTCCTGTATCTCTGTCTCTCTGGAGAGTTATTTCCTTTTTCCTGAGCCCATGTTAGTCCCTGTGGGAGGAGAGGAAAAGGAGGAGAGGAGGGAGGAGAGGAGATGAAGAAGAAGGAGGAGATGAGAGAGGAGAGGAGATGAGGGAGGAGATGAGGAAAGAGGAGAAGAGACAGAAGGAGAGAGAGACATAGGGAGCCTATGTCTCCCTCTGTATTGGGAGGTCTACTCTATAAATAGCTGCACCTCATCTGTTGAAGCCGTTTCGCCTGATGGGTCAGAACTGGAGCACCCAAACTCTAATGACGTGGGTTGGAGACAGACATTCCCTCTGTGTGTGTGTGTGTGTGTGTGTGTGTGTGTGTGTGTGTGTGTGTGTCTTTGTGTGTGTGTGTGTGTGTGTGTGTGTGTGTGTGTCTTTGTGTGTGTGTGTGTGTGTGTGTGTGTGTGTGTGTGTGTGTGTGTGTGTGTGTGTGTGTGTGTGTGTGTGTGTTTAAGTAGAGCTAGGACACAGTGAACCTGAGAATGAGATCTTTCTGCCACTAGCAGCTGTGTGTGTGTGTGCACGCTGATGCCTGAGTGCATGTGTCCTTCACATGGCAATTTGAGTTGACCTGTCAGGGTGACCAAATTCCCATGGACAGGCACACACACACACACACACACACACCTGCTGTAGCTTGTTCATACATGCTCCCTGGGTTTATGAACAGACATTCCAGCCCTTCTTTGTATTTGGTTGGTGTTGGAGAAACCTATGTTAAATCCTAATCAATGGTCTTACCGTAATATATTTCTACTTTCGTCATATTACTGTTGAGTTTTGTAGTGCAGTCTATAGCCCGTGTCCCATTTGTTCACCATATCCTGTGGTTAGACCAGAAAGAAGTCTGTCATCACCATATATGACTGAATAAACACAATGACTGACTTATGTGTTCCTCCATCCACTTTTGTATATCGCAGCTGTTGTTTCTTACTGTGTTTTCTTTGCATTCGCTGTAAACTGAGTTCTCAGCTCTTCAGGCGTCAGAGAGACATCGCAGAAGACCATTTCCCTTTCTCCGATGCGTTCGTTGTTCTTCAGGCCTGTTTCTGGACTGACGTAACTTCTCTCTACTCGCTACTAGCTGACTGATAAATGAGTATAAACTCCAGAACCCGGACTGAAGTTCCAGCCTCGGTGGAGGAAACTGACCTTTATTCTTCCAGAGTGACACATTTTCACAAGGTCTCTCAGCTTTCAGGAAATCTCTGACCAGGCTCTCTCCGCACCGCCTGGTTGAGCCGAAGGCCACTGCCCCAAGTGGACAGTTGGAGAGGAAACGATCTCCAGCTCTGCTCGAGATAAGAGATGATAATCCTTCCTAAGCTCGGGTGTGTTATGTAATTGTAATCATTCCACGGGCTGGGTCTAGGATTGCATTTCTATAATATGAGGTAGTCTGTTAGTAGATGGTAGGGATCTTAAGCATGATGTGCGATATATTCCACAACCCTGGGTAACCCTACCTGGCTAGCCTTGCCTCTCTCTCTCTCTCTCTGTCTCTCTGTCTCTCTGTGTCTCTCTCTGTGTCTCTCTCTCTCTCTCCCCCCCCCTCACACAGATATGCCATCCCCGGCCAGCTGTCTGGCCATGAGCCCTAACGACTCATGGCAGTGTGAATATTTCACGGCTTCCAGATTTATGCCTGGCGTGGGCTGGGCTGGGCTGGGCTGGAGAAGGCTAGGCTGGAATGGGCCAGGGTTGCTTCCAGATTTATGCCTGGTGTGGTGTGGTGGAGGCTGGGCTAGGCTTGGCTGGAAAAGGCTTGGCTAGGCTAGAATAGCAGGCTAGGCTGGAATGGGCCGGGCTATCCTAGCCTCCCATCTCAGACAGCAGGAGATACTCCCCTGAGATCCCTCATCTTAAGGGTCTTGGTGGTAAACCATACAGTACCACTTGATCACCTCCCATTGTCCCAGCCTATCCTCCTCTGGGTCTAGGGCCTCAGTCAATATTGTCCCAAGCCCCTGCTAGTTAACCCACACAAAGGGATGTGGAGCAGGTCATTTAAACACAGAGGAGGGAACGCTGATGGGAGGGGCAGCTTCACAAACCTGTCTGTTCACTGCTGCTTCACTGGAGTAGGACGGAGCTCGGTCACGGGGGGTAGAGCTCTCGTCACTGATCCGTCAGAGAGGAAACAGAAGCTCTATGTTAGCTGGTCTGAGTAGAGACAGGAAGTGTGTCATCCTCCACTCTCCTCTGTGTCTCCCCTGCTCCTGCACACCGCTGCATAACGCCGGGGGAGAGGATAAGAGACTCACCCTGGCCTTGCTCCCAGGAGCCACTCCCCCCCTGCTGGCCCCTGCAGCTGATCACGAACCACACCCTACCTCTCTCCACCTCCCACACCCCACCACCACCAACACCTCCTCCTCAATCACGGTGTGTGATTACCATCCAAGACCAAGGGCTGCTCATCAACACTCTGGCTGAGCCTGCTTCCTGGGGGCCGGCCGATCTCTCACACACACACACACACACACACACACACACACACACACACACACACACACACACACACACACACACACACACACACACACACACACACACACACACACACACACACACACAGACACACAGACACACACACACACAGACACACACACACACACACACACACACACAGACACACACACACACACACACACACACACACACAGACACACAGACACACACACACACACACACACACAGACACAGACACAGACACAGACACAGACACACACACACACACACACACGTGCTTCACAGTGTACCTCCTGGAACGTGACAGGCAGCCAGACCCAGCAGGCCAGCAGCAGCTGATCGAGTCTGTGCAGAGTCCCATGAGCCTGGGTATCAGGCTAGAGAGATGCCATGTCACTGTGAGGGGAGGGGGGAGGTGGGGGGGAGCAGTGGGAGGGGGGGGGGGGGGCTCAGACGATCACACACTGGCCGCCTGCCTGGGGCGCTGCTATGGAGTTGCATACATGATGTGTCACTGCAGGTTGTTACGGTCGCGTGAAGCTTTACATTATTCAGACTGTGTGTGTGTGTGGTGGGGTTTGCTTTATTGTTTTCTATGGGGCCCAGCAGGCTTCAGCCCTGCGCTGAGTCTCTGTCTGTGAGAGCCGCTTTCTGCTGCAGCAAACACTGCTATTAATAGAGACACAGCGTTACTAAGAGCACAACACACATTTACACCTGCAGACATTCTGTACGCCTTCTCCCTCTCTCTCTCTCTCTGTCTCTCTCTCTGTACGCCCTCTTTCTCTCTGTCTCTCTCTCTCTTTCTCTCTGTCTCTCTCTCTCTGTACGCCCTCTTTCTGTCTCTGTCTCTCTCTGTACGCCCTCTTTCTCTCTGTCGCTCTCTCTTTCTCTCTGTCTGTCTCTCTGTCTGTATCTCTGTCTGTCTGTATCTCAATCTCTTTCTCTCCGTTTCTGTCATCACCCACCACCCCTCCCCCCCTCACTGTAACAGAGCCAGCTCGCTGTGTGTAGTATTGTGTACAGTGTGTACATTTGCACAGGAAAGGGAAATGTATGGCTTCCTGTT
The DNA here is from genome assembly GCF_038355195.1 of Osmerus mordax. NCBI lineage: Eukaryota > Metazoa > Chordata > Actinopteri > Osmeriformes > Osmeridae > Osmerus > Osmerus mordax. The sequence continues at coordinate 32,109 of NW_027120633.1, forward strand.
AGTAGCTAGGCTCTACTCTGCACTGATGCAACAATTCCTTGGAGACATGCTGGGTTGGATCTCTTCCTCTTCTCTCCTCTCCTCCCCTCTCTTCTCCTCCCAGTTTATACACTGCTGAGGAAAAACCCATTGTTCTGATGAAGTTGTCCTCATGAGCATGGATTAGGCCTAAATCTGTTGAACGTTGTAGTTGGGTTGGGGGTTGAAGTGTGGTTGGTGTTAAATAGCTTCATAACCTCTGTGGTTGAAAGCTTTCTCTCATGTTCTTAACACCTCAATAGTGAGTCAGGTGGCTGAGCGGTGAGGGAATCGGGCTAGTAATCCGAAGGTTGCCAGTTCGATTCCCGGCCGTGCCAACTGACGCTGTGTCATTGGGCAAGGCACTTCACCCTACTTGCCTCGGGGGAATGTCCCTGTACTTACTGTAAGTCGCTCTGGATAAGAGCGTCTGCTAAATGTAAATGTCAATATTCTGCACCCTTAGTAGCTTCCTGTGTAATGTCACAAGCCACACACACACTCACACACACACACTCGCACACACACACACACTCACACACGCAGGCTGGTTGGTACATGCCTACAGTGTAGCCTAGGTGCTTGTGAGCAGGGGATGAGTTTTGACTGCTCTCTGCAGCCTGTGGTTAACTGTGCTGCTTCTGTCTGCATGCAGAACCCCGGCCTTGTTCCTCCTGTGACGAGGCCTTTGTTGTCAACTGAAAGGGCACATTTTAAAAAGCAATTTAGTGTTAGGGAAGGTTTACTTAATTTTTAAAGCAGTAGCTGCAAGCAGGGGTTTATTCATGAACTTCCCCTACGCTTCCTCCTGTGTTTACAGCCACACACACGCGCACACACACCATCCTGTTCCAGGAACACACACATGGATTGGGCTAAAGGACCTTTCCTGTGGTGAAATGCTATTAGACCAAGCTGGCATTGTTAGATTATATCCAGATTAATAGGATTTCTAATACAAAATTTGCTTTGTTTCCTGTTCTGGTCTTACTCCTGAATCGTTTGGTGAAATCCCAGCGTGTTCAATCCAGGAAGTATCAGAGGTACTTAATCCAGGGCCTAATTCATAATTTCCTAGCATAAAAAGGTGTGTTTTTCACTGATGTGTCAGTGTGGGGCTAGCTGCTAGCTAGCTGGTGCTGGGGCAGCGCGGTGAGGCTGCTAGCTAGCTGGTGCTGGGGCAGCGCGGTGAGGCTGCTAGCTAGCTGGTGCTGGGGCAGCGCGGTGAGGCTGCTAGCTAGCTGGTGCTGGGGCAGCGTGGTGAGGCTGCTAGCTAGCTGGTGCTGGGGCAGCGCGGTGAGGATGCTAGCTAGCTGCTGCTGGGGTCCTGCCAGGTCTGGGGAACACACCTGAGCTCTGGGTTTGGAAGGCTGCCTGTTCCCATTGAGTCAGCAGTGTGTCAGAGAGGCACACATTCTTTCAGCCTTCCTTGTTTGTCTGCGAGGCAGTTGGAAGAAACACGTTCAAGTTTTCTGGGGACAGAGGAAATGGGATTGACTCGACCGATTTGATTCCAATTATTTTGAGTCATCTGATTCAGGCTTTCTACCAAAGCTAGCTAAGATTCAGGTTCAGCTTAGGTGGCATTCGAAATCCATCTGGTTCACAGTGCATTTAGCCTAACTACTGCCATAGATGGTTAAACAGTGCCCAGCCTCTGAAGACAAAGGCTTTGTTTATCTTAATTTGATGTAGGCACGACTTTGAGGTTTGTGACTCCAAGCCAGCAGTTGTTTGTGTCCAGGGGTAACCAGGCGATGCCTGAACAGCAGGCCTCAGTTGCAGCTAAGTGGGCTAATTCCCGCTGGGCTCCCCGCCTCTGTCTGGGTCTTTGTCCTGCCCTCGCGGTGCCAGTCTGCCAGCTGAACGCTACTCTGGGGTGAAGGATGATTCACCAGCTGCATCTCTCTCTCTCTTCCGTCTCTCCACCTCTCTCATCCTTTTCTCATCGTTCTGTCTTTGCTTGCTTTTCTCCGTTGTTCGTTCCTCTGTTGCTGTTTATCTCCGACGCTGTCTCACTTTATCCAAATGTGTCGTCCTCCTCCTTTCTCTTGCTCTGTTTCTCTCGCTCTGTTTCTCTCCCTCTCTCCCTTCTTCCTTCCTTCCCAGACGACCAGAGCCTGACCCTGTCGGCTGGCATCTCTCAGTGGGAGAGAAGTGTCTGTCTGGGGAACAGCGTGCATCATCTCTCCCTCCTTCCCCTACTTAGTCTGTTTCTCCCTCCCTCCCGCCTGCCCTCCCTCCGTCTCTCCCTCCCGCCTGCCCTCCCTCCGTCTCTCCCTCCCGCCTGCCCTCCCTCCGTCTCTCCCTCCCTCCCGCCCTCCATCTCTCCCTCCCGCCTGCCCTCCCTCCATCTCTCCCTCCCTCCCGCCTGCCCTCCATCTCTTCCCTCCTTCCTGCCCTCCCTCCCTCCTGCCCTCCCCAACCCCTATCAGCCTCTGTGTACTTCTAACCTGATGCATTAATAATCCTTTTCTGTGTCTGCCTGTGTAACCGTCTCGTCTGGTGCAGTTCTCCTCTCTGCCCTGCGCAGTCCTGTGTCGGTGTGAAGCAGGAAGATGTGAGCCGAGTCTCACTGAGGTTCTCACAGGAAGTAACCAGTCAACCAGTAGCACCTCTCTCTCTCTATGGCGCCATGACAACTTGCTCTGCTGTTGTGGATTTGGAACGCTCCCAATGTTCTAGATTTGGAACACAGAGCGAATCTTGAACTGAATCTTATCAGTGTCTTTATTTGCAGGGGTCAATTTGATTTGAAAGCAGTTGCATTGCGCTGGCCATCAGACAGGGAGACGGATCAAAACGCCGGGCACTTCCTGTCTTGTAGAGATAAGGGGCAGCGATTGGCTCTTATCTTACTCCTTCCTGGCCTGCTATTGGTTCTGCTAGACACCTTTGTGGACACTGAGGGGACATGTGTCTGGATTGTGGTGCTGATGTGTCTGGTTATCTCTCTGTGTGAGCGACTGTAGGCATGCCCAGCCTGATGTTATATAACAGCAGCACTCATTAAAACTCCCAAGCAGGATTCTTAGGCTTGGTGGGCTGATGTCTGTCATTTGTTTCTCATATGTGAGGCGAGGGGTCAGATTCTTTGTGTGTGTGTGTGTGTGTGTGTGTGCGTGCGTGTGTGTGTGTGTGTGTGTGTGAGAGAGACAGACACTTTGTTGTGTTGAATTCCAGGCGCTTGCTATCACCAACGGGCCTCTCTGTGCCCAGCCTCTCTACACCTAACCTATACGCCCAGACATGGGCCTCCTGTGCCCAGCCTCTCTACACCTAACCTATACGCCCAGACATGGGCCTCCTGTGCCCAGCCTCTCTACACCTAACCTATACGCCCAGACATGGGCCTCCTGTGCCCAGCCTCTCTACACCTAACCTATACGCCCAGACATGAGCCTCCTGTGCCCAGCCTCTCTACACCTAACCTATACGCCCAGACATGGGCCTCCTGTGCCCAGCCTCTCTACACCTAACCTATACGCCCAGACATGAGCCTCCTGTGGCCCAGCCTCTCTACACCTAACCTATACGCCCAGACATGGGCCTCCTGTGCCCAGCCTCTCTAACACCTAACCTATACGCCCAGACATGAGCCTCCTGTGCCCAGCCTCTCTACACCTAACCTATACGCCCAGACATGAGCCTCCTGTGCCCAGCCTCTCTACACCTAACCTATACGCCCAGACATGGGCCTCCTGTGCCCAGCCTCTCTACACCTAACCTATACGCCAGACATGGGCCTCCTGTGCCCAGCCTCTCTACACCTAACCTATACGCCCAGACATGAGCCTCCTGTGCCCAGCCTCTCTACACCTAACCTATACGCCCAGACATGAGCCTCCTGTGCCCAGCCTCTCTACACCTAACCTATACGCCCAGACATGGGCCTCCTGTGCCCAGCCTCTCTACACCTAACCTATACGCCCAGACATGGGCCTCCTGTGCCCAGCCTCTCTACACCTAACCTATACGCCCAGACATGGGCCTCCTGTGCCCAGCCTCTCTACACCTAACCTATACGCCCAGACATGGGCCTCTTCACCTCATGAGGCCAGTTCCATATGTATAACTACTAACCTCAAAATCCCTGCAGTAGAACTCACAGTAGGAGACTCCATTAGATCGCTGTCTGCCATTAATCCCCTCGAATGAATGAGCTTCTCACACACACACACACACACACAGCCAGAGGGGGGTCTGTAGAAAATGTAAGGATTCCTGCTAAGCTGTGTTCTGAATATCGGGGGGGGGGGCCCCCCGATCGGGGGGGGGGTGGTGGGGCCCTCCTTTTCGCCTCCCCCTGACCTCTGGCCTCCCTGCCTGTACCCCTGGCTCGGGGGTTAACTGTGCAGGTCATTTTGGGGGGGGGGGGGGGGGGGGTGGGGGGGGAGAGAATCCCCTTCAGAACCTGCACGATTCCATACAAGATCCTCTGCTTCACCAACTCAACCACGTGTATCCTTTCAGACCCAGGCGCGTGTAACCGGTGTGAATCGGTGAAACTCACTCCTCAGGTATGTAAGAGGCCACCCGCGTCGACGAAGAGCTAGCTTTTCTTTGGCGTAGTTGGTAGTGGTTGCGCTTGGCGGTCCAGAGGTGGCAGGTTCGACTCCCAACGGCAGCGAACAACGGCCCTGGCGGATCAAGTCCACGTCTCTTACACGCCCGTTACACGCGCACAGCTAACAACTACGATAATGGATCGTGGATCAGCTACGATTCCTCCTGCACAGATGCATGGTACATGAGTGAGATGTAAACTTCCTCTCTATCTTTCTCTCTACTTCATTCTCCTTCTGGTCTCTCTCTCTCGCTCTGCTGGGGGAAGTCTGTAACTTTGCCAGACTCCCTTCTAACCAGCAACATGTGGTCTGGAGTAAGATGTGGATTGTGGATGGATGATGTAACCCAATCTCCTCGCCCCACCATCCCTTATTCTCGGAAGCCAGGTAGGGGCCACCTAAGGTAGGGGCCAGATAAGTTGGGTCAGACCCAGACAGGACCTCCATTCTCGGGGGGGGGAATTCTCCTGACGTGCCCCCATTGCTCCAGGCTCCAGCCGGTTAGCAACACTAGTTTCTCTAACTTTACTAACCTGTTGAACAACAACACACCACACACACACCACTGTGTCTAGAGCTAGAACTGTCCGATGTGTTAACAGATGGCTAGAGACACACTAAACCGATGTTCTTTATATGTGTGCCTGTGACAGATTTACTACCGTGTGATTTAGCGCTGCTGAGTTGAGGTTGGCCTGTATAGCCTGTATCTTGGGGGGTGGAATGCGAGACTGGAATCCAGCCAGAGCTGCCTTAACAGTAGCATAACTTCCCATAGGCAGCCTTTGGAAGGACACGTCCAATAAGAAGGGTTTGTTTGATCACATGATAGGCTAATCCTAGCCATGTTTGAGGTATATAGCTCAAGGCATCATTGTTATGATGTCAATGTCATGATGCATCTCCTCACTGTTGTCAGGGAGGGAACCAAGAGGCACTCACTAGCTTTCTCCCCACTCACCATGACCTCATCTTGGGCTAACTGCTAATTTAGCCCCAGGCTTCATTCAAGGCCTAAAGGAGACATGCAGTGTGGGAACAAATCAGCGTGAGCCTAAATGAGTCAATTCGCCAGTACTGATGTTCTTTTGATTAACATAATCTCTGAGCATTTTATTTAATAGTGACAGGAAATAGCTTACTCTTATGCGTTCACACTCTTACTCACACAGTCCCAGATGGTCTGTTAATAAAATGTTTGTCTCATCATCAGCAGATGGCCTCCACCTTTTTAGAAGGATTGATATTGCTCATGTCCTCGTGTCTCATTTTAACACTGCTCTCTCTCTCTCTCTCTCTCTCTCTCTCTCTCTCTCTCTCTCTCTCTCTACCCCTCTCTCTCTACCCCTCTCTCTCTCTCTACCCTCTCTCTCTCTCTACCCCTCTCTCTCTCTCTACCCCTCTCTCTCTCTCTACCCCTCTCTCTCTCTCTACCCCTCTCTCTCTCTCTACCCCTCTCTCTCTCTCTCTCTCTCTCTCTCTCTCTACCCCTATCTCTCTCTCTCTCTACCCCTCTCTCTCTCTCTACCCCTCTGTCTTTCACTCTGCATGAATATCTAGTTTTTCCTGCTGGTGATATCATCGTGCCATACATCACTGAGCGGGTTCTGGAGGTGTGATCAACGCACACACACACACACACACAGTTTGGATAGCATTGAGTCGTCAAGCGCCGCGCTACGTAGGTGCTCACTGGGAGCTGTTACCACCTCTCCTGCTCTCCTTTTCTCTCTTCCTCACGTGTCATTCCTTCCTGTCGCCTAACTTTTCTGTTCCTTCTAACCCCCTCTTTTCTTGTGAACAAAGAGAGGCCTCATACTGATAGTGTTGGTGGAGAGGGGGGTCAGGGGTCAGGTCCAGGTCAGGATAGGACACGGTGGGTACATGTGGTGATCGATGACCTGCAGGGTAACCAGACACTGCCAACTCTCTTCTCAATCCCTCCTCCTTCACCTCGTCTTCATCCTTTTCAAACCCTCTCTCTGTCTCTCTCTCTCTGCCTGTAATATTCTTAAATGTACATTGTGACAGTCAACCGCAGGCTGTTCAGTGTGATTCACACACACCCTGTATTGTGTGAAGGATGACTAGCCTCTTTATGCTTGACCTAACATTTTACAACAATGACTTCCCAGGAACACGGTAATTGTCATCTTACACCTTCAGCACACCTCAACCATCCAGCATCAAACAACACTTTCCGAGTCCCAGGAGGTGCCACTGTGCGTGGATGTGTGTGTGCGTGGATGTGCGTGTGCTTGTGGGTGCGTGTGCCAATGCAAAGTGACTATGAGTCAGCCGGCCTATCAGATGCTGAGTGACAGCTCTTTGGCGCGTATCCGATCTTTTTCCTGAATCACATTTGTCCAATCAAATCTCTCATCCGTTCATCCTCCCGCTCAGTGATAAATCTGTCTGTTTCCATCTGGGAACTGTGACACTAATGCCATGCTCAGTGTTCACTAATACCTCTTTCCTCTGTGGTGTCTCTACCATAGCCCAGGCCAGAAACACACACTGAGGACTGACTTCAGGGTTACATCTCTTACATCCGACCAGATTTACAGACCAGACTTGGATTACTTAATGTTCACAAATGGGTGCCTTGACGAGAGCAACTCCTCCAAAGTGGGGGGAGAGAGACATCTAAAATCACTGTGAAATAACACAGTCGCATTCTTTTATTTATATATATATATATATGGATGTGTTTTCCTTAGATGTGTGTGTGTGTGTGTGTGTCAGCCATGTTATCCATAAAGTACATTATTCTGTACTGCTACTTGCCCCTGCTATTGGACCTGCTATTCTCAGATCCTGCAAACTCTGACATTAATCTGACTGCCCCTGTGGCAGAGAGGCAGAGAGAGAGGCAGAGAGAGAGGCAGAGAGAGCAGAGAGAGAGAGAGGAGAAGAGAGAGAGAGAATGTATTATCTTAGTCATTGCCTTATGTTGAGGCGAATATATGCCCCTAGATCTCTCTCTAGGGTTTGACAGGCATATATTATGGGATGCCTCGATCTCCAAAGTGGTTATTAGCTGCTTGTAACTCATTCCCCCCAGTGAGCTCATACTCAAGATAGTGGTGTCTTATGCATTCCCGTATCCAGGGAATGCACAGCCAACAGAATCGGCTAATGATAGGCTGTGACGTCACTGTGGGTTTGGATAAGGTGGGGTCAGGATGGCTTTT
>NW_027120634.1:0-39790 GCF_038355195.1 Osmerus mordax
CCTGTCCTCCTCCTCGTTCGCACGGTTCTTGTTTCTGCTCTGGTCGCCGTCCTCTGAGACTGGCCCTCTGGCCCGAGGTCAAAGTCTGTTCCATCATACAGATCTGCCTATAAAACCGGTTTGTATATTAATGGATTCATTGATCATTGCTTCCTCACCCACCTTTCTGTCCTCTCTCTCCACCCACCTTTCTGTCCTCGTCTCCACCCCACTTTCTGTCCTCGGGTCTCCACCCACCTTTCTGTCTCTCGTCGGTCCACCCCCACTTTCTGTCCTCTCTTCCTCCCACCTTTCTGTCCTCTGTCTCCACCCACCTTTCTGTCCTCTCCACCCACCTTTCTGTCCCTCTCTCCACCCACCTTTCTGTCCTCTCTCCACCCACCTTTCTGTCCTCCTTTCTGTCCTCTCCCCACTTTCTGTCCTCTCTCCTCCCACCATTCTGTCCTCTCTCCTCCACCTTTCTGTCCTCTCTCCTCCCACCATTCTGTCCTCTCTCCTCCCACCATTTCTGGTCCTCTCTCCTCCCACCTTTCTGTCCTCTCTCCACCCCACCTTTCTGTCCTCATCTCCTCCCACCTTTCTGTCCTGTCTCCTCCCACCTTTCTGTCCTCTCTCCTCCCACCTTTCTTCAGTTAGCTCATATGGTTCACCTTAGTCCTTAACATTGTTTCAATAAAATGCATGCAGCAGTGATGTATTTTTTTTAGGACCATTTTTTATCAAATTGAAAACATGCTGAGCAAACAGTTCTAATTATAATTACAATGATTATTAAAGCATAATGTCATGTATCTATACACACAGGCAGCACATGCTGAACATGAACTGCTAACCACCTAAACAGCTAACCACATTAGGTGAAGAGACAATGGAGGTGCGAAATTGTTTGTCTACGATTAGGATTTCTTCATTTAAGAATTCAATTTTTTAAACACGTCTGAGAACATCTAATCATTTAATGGCATTGTGTGTTAAACTTTGCTGGGTCCTTCCAAACAACGTGATGCTGATGACCTTCTATCACACAGGTAGAAAACAGCCTCACCATCTATCACTTTACTCCTGAAACATCAGGAAACCACTGAAAGTTGTTAAAACGTTCATAACCAACAATTTGACTGGGAGCCTCAAGACGTATAAAGACGTCATCGCCAGCCTCCAGGACAACAACAACACTGTTGCTCTCACCATGTCATCTCCATCCCTGGAGTTATGGTCATACCCCTGGGCAATAGATACACTGTTTCTAATCATGGAAAACATTCATTCTGACTGTATTTCTTTTAAAGCAGCTGAAAGTCAAGTAGTACACTCCTTTGACTGGTGCCTTGAAAATACCTGTTAGGGAGAAAGCATTGATTATTAGCAAGATATTAATAGCTACTTCTCCCAATAAATAATAGGGGAGGGGAGTGAGTTCCAGTACCTGTGTTTTGGGCTGTATCCGTTTCCGATGTTGGTCGTTATGTGTCTGTAGATCAAGGTGGTGGGTGTGTTGTACGGCCCCAGGGTTCCCCCCTGGAGACCCACAGAGAACGCTACCTTGGCTTTCTCTGTAGATGTACACAACAACAACAACAGTAGGATAAACATGTCAACTGTCATTTCAGATCATGCCGAGGCATGAACTGTAGCTGATCTGAAGGAAAGCTCAAATATGTCACAAATTGATTTGACGGAGGACGTGATTTTCTCGTCAAAGACGAGAGGAGTCTTTGAATAAGTCAATGATTTATCCAAACTGAATGATGAAATGAATGATTATACACATACCTTCATAGTCACTCTTCAGCTGTTCCAGCTTAGCAGAATGATCTGTTAAAATATAACAACATCATTTTAGACAAAAACACATTTAGTATACAAAAATACAATAACTAAATTTGAGCATTTACCTTCAATCTCTTTCTGCAGTGCGACCACCCTGGGTTCCAAGACTTTCAGCTCATCCACCTTGTGTGTCATGAAGTAAAGCTTCATCTCTATAACTACAAGAACATGCAGGATATAATATTAAATCAAGATCCAGAGAAAGGCAGTGTCTGAATGTTTGTTTTTAACCTAAGTTTGCTATTACAGCTGGCTCTCCAACCAACTGGACTGGATTATTTAGAACCTCCCGATCACACAGCACACAAACAGGTACCCAGTCAGGGTTATGTCACTCAACTCTCTTTGTCTTTTGTAATAGCGTGATCTTGGTCTCCATGTTCTTTCGACCCTCCTCAGCAGTCTTCAGCCTGGCTTCCAGAGCGGGCCATCTTGTCATGGAGGTCCTGGAGGTCACTGGAGGAGAGGCCAGGAGATCGGCCGGGCCCGGCCTCTGCGAGAGGGCCTGTGTTATGGTTTGGTTGGGGAGATGATCCGCTTTTGTCACCTGGGCGGCAAACGCCCCGGCCGAGGCGAGAGAACACAACAACACAAGTGTGGAGACTGCCATTCTCCTGCTTTTCTCACTTCCAGCGGCTGGATTCTGCAAAGTTCTTCTTCTTTTGTACTCGCCGGCTATCCGTTCACGGAAACTCTTGGGTTTAAATGATCTTGACGGAAAGAGGAGTACTTAAGAAAAACACCTGCTGTGTGTAGGAAGTGAAAGTCTAATCAATTTATCGGTTCGTTCAAAACTTTGGACTCAGACCCAACAGTCAGCAGATATCGCTGGATGACACACCCTTCCAGCGACCAAGGGCTGATGAAAGTGGAGCATTCCCAATGAGAAACAGCAGACAAAGAGAGAGGAGTCTGAGGTGAGGCCGAAAAAAAAGAAAGAGACAGACTGGAAGTGGCCCCGACTGATTACCTTTTAGATGATCCCGCTGTTCTCTCTTTCACTCCCTTCCTGTCTCTCCCTCTTCCTCTCTGCTATTGAGGTTAAAGGGGGACTGGACTCGATGGAGAAGAGTGTGTGTGTAGGGGGGTGGGGGTGTCGAGGGGTCAGCTATGGGTATGAGTATCATATCATATGAGTATCACAGTATTAATCCATGGACTACAGAGAGACACCAGAGACGGCAATCCTCAAACTGAATGTCTCGTCTCCAGGCCACACGGTTCTGAAACGCGTGTCTGGCAGGATCACAGTGTGCTTGAGAGCTTGCACTGGGTGTTCACGTGTGTGTGTGTGTGTGTGTGTGTGTGTGTGTGTGTGTGTGTGTGTGTGTGTGAGAGAGAGTGCGGTGTGGCAGCTGTGTGGTGATGGATGGTTTTCTTACCCCGGCTGTTGATTACAAGTTGGCAGTGGTGAACCGATGCCTGGAACACACACACACACATCTCAAACTTGCCTCTGACTCTTTGAGAGTACAAGGCCAAAGTATCTCTACTGAATCATATTGGCTGTGAGGGACCTACCCATTCCCCACAGTCAAATCTGTTTTTGATTGGTTGAAAGCCAGCGCTGGACCATTACGCAAATCCACAGTGTATTAAAGGAAATACAACTTGCACCCAGCGTACAGGGAGACCCACAGTGTTGAATGAACTCACCCCGTACCACCCCAAGTTATCCAGTAACAGATGATGTCCTGAGAAAAGATATATTTGGTTTCCACGTGTGTGTGTTTGTGTGTGTGCGTCGAGTGTGAGGGTGGGATGACAGGGTAGGGGTGTGCAAGTCGAGGGACGTGCTAAATAACTCGTGGAAGGATGTGTCTTTTGAGTTGTGTATCTGTGCTAAAAATGTCCCGCTGTGTATCCACTGTGAGGCAAGTGGCTTGGCAGCACACCATAATCCTTATCACAAAGTAAACACAAGACTTCTCTCCCCTCTGCAAGATGGCAGCTGTGGCTCTCCTGTGACTCCTTCGTGCAGTTCTGCGCATTCTCCAACTGTCAAATACTGCGTAAGCGTGTTGTCTTTACTGTCGGAGAAAAATCTTTTCTTGTCAATAATGGATACTTTATATTTACACTTTGAGGGTTAAGTGTCAAAAAATGTCGGCTGCGTGACTTGCTAAACTGTTCTTCACTCATTTGTATACAGGCTACTTTGTGGTACTTTAGTCTGTTGTTTGATGTATTAAACTGGCTTAAGTGGGATGACAAGAACTCCCTTTGAACTGAAATCACACAGGCACACCCGAGATACACACCTACACAAACACTACATGTACAGTATGCACACACACGCCTCTCCTCGTCAAGCAGGGTTACTGTGTTTGTCCCCAGTAGGTGCTGAATGGGTTTCATTATCTGCATGACCTTATGTTCAAGGACAGACCGGTGTAAGGCCTCCAAACCAAATACATAATACCAAAGCATGGATTTAACTGTCACATGGATGGATAGATGGATCGATGGGAATTGTCTTCATTGCTTTAGCGGTTACCGTCTCTGCCCCACAGTTGTGCCGTTAGCTAAGCGTCAGGATAGCTAAACACTTGAGGCTTTTGGCGCTGATACACAAGACTGCATCCACTCCCCTCCTTTTTAGGGTTGAACTGAAAGGCCGCTGTTTGGACGTGAAAAGACCTGTCAAATAGCAAGTCAGTGGTTTGTTTAGATCTTCGGGTAAATATTAATTGTAAAAACGGGTCTGGAGTTCAAAATGTGTCGTTTACTTTCTGAAGTCCTTAAGTCACAGCTGTATCAGCAGTGCCGCCACTCTGTGGCGCGTCAGGTAACATAGCTGGAGTGATATCACGCTGATGCGCGAACATGCTAAGTTCGTCTTGTGTGAGGTGTGGATTTGCTATATTTGTTATTATAAATAATAACTTAACTAGGACTATAGTTATTTATCTTCTCGTAATATTGACAAATATAAAACCGTTCAACGACCCCCTATCCATAAGATATATTGTGTCAATATTAAATCGGGCGAGAGAGAGCAACATCTGGAAAACATTGACAGACGTCTCCGACAGCGTATTAGGCCCCCCTGTCCTTAAGGTAGCTTCTAGTCCTTTCCATTTCTCGGACCTTTCTTTCTCTCGCTTTCACTGTTTTGTTTCACAGTATGTTTGTATTTTGGCGTGTGCCCAAATCACACCCTGAATTTTCCTTATCGCGTAGGTAACCCTGCCTCACAACTGTAACTAGAACCTTGGAATGCGTGTAGAGGGGATCCTACTTGCCAGCTATAGCACGGTATGTACCAACGCCAATTAGACATAGGGGTGACCGCGAGTCAGAGGAGAAGCATTTTGAACAACATTATGGCACAGTTTAGTCTAATCTATAAACACGTACGGTTGTCCGTTTGTTATATACTTAGACATCGGCATGACTTTTAAATCAAGCGTCAAATAAAAATAACTAATTGTTTAACATTGACAATAATGTTCGTACTCCCCTAAATTATACGACAGTTACGTAGGCTTCTTGATTGACGGCTCCATATTTTTGTTGAAATTTGCTCCTAGCCTACTGGAGATAGGAAGAAGAAGAAAATAAAAACATTCAATATTGAGAGGCGAATAGCATGCACACCGCATCTTAACGGAAAACAGAGGAAGTTGAAATAAAGAAGAAAGGCTACCAGAGGATTCGGTGGGACGGGTCTGGACAGGAGAGGGATAACACTAGAGACATTTACGTATTTTTAACCAGAATATTCTGTTCACTTGAAGGTAAGTAATCCTACGAGTCTCTTTAAACATTACCTAACATTAACAAGACATTCATGTATACTCTTCGTTTTTGTATGGCTTAATTTTCAGCTGGTAATTTTATATTTTTAAGCATTGGTTGTGCAGCAAATCATAGAAAACTGAACACGCGTTTTCACCCGCATGCTAGTAGTATATTTTACTATCAACCAAATGACACAACGATCATTTTGTCTCGTGTTACAGTTTGCGTGATGGCAATAATGTTGCTGTTGTGGTTATGATACGAGCGTGACCCTGATGTTTACCTTGTTGAGCAAGTCTGTAACCGCTCGTCCAGCCTACTTATCACCGTCTGGCTTGGGCTACATTGATACTAATAGGTGTTTTTGCTTTTTTTCTTAGCTGTCAAAATGGCGATTAAAATAATACATTGTACCGACGTTGATGTGTGTGATCGTGTGTGCGTTCCTGTATGTTTTTGTTTATTGGCGCGCACATGGGTTATTCATTCACGGTCGTTCTTTGTTTAGAGTTTGCAACCGCCCAGACATAAAAAACCTAATGACACCCCATCGAACACGACTTATATAAGAATATTGACTTTATATTACATGAGGTTGAGCGCTAAACGGCCCTCCAGCCACGAGCACTCTCACTGCCGCTCTTTGTTGTTGATGGAGGTGAAATGATGACAGTTAATTGTAGGTGAACTCATGCTATTGTTATTTATTTTATATTTTTCTGTCAAAGTGTAGGTCTGTGTTTGTGTCGGGCCGGAGTTGGCACGGGGGGCGGGGGGGGGGGTGGTGGTGATGGGTGGACAGTAGACTGGAGTCGCTGTTGACGAGCTGTGCATTTGCGCTCGCGCGCCACGGGGGAAATGTGTGTCAATGTCAAACGGAGGTGTGTCGCTCGAATTCGTTCTGGTTCAAATCGAACCGTATATGCTGCTGACCGATGTACAACAGAAACATCGACCGCGAAGTGTCAATTGGCATGACCAAAAAAACAGTTTTTTTTTTTTTTTTTTGCGTGCACTCAGAAATGGCACATACAGTTGCGCGCAGCTGCGCGTTCCCCCACCTCATGCGGAACGGCAACAACGGTATATTTGGGATTGCTGCAAGCGGCACTGAGAGCCGCGTGCACAGGATGCAGTGAGTCACAGAGTATTTAGAGACACATGGTTCGCTGTTCTCCGAAATACATCACAACACACACACGTAGTAAGTACATCCCACGCAATAGTCAGATGGCTGAGCGGTGAGGGAGTCGGGATAGTAATCTGAAAGTTACCGGTTCGATTCCCGGCTGTGCAAAATGACGTTGTGTCCTTGGGCAAGGCACTTCACCCTACTTGCCTCGGGGGAATGTCCCTGTACTTACTGTAAGTCGCTCTGGATAAGAGCGTCTGCTAAATGACTAAATGTAAATGTACAGGTACGCACACACTAAACAGTGTAGTGAGGGTCACCAAGCAAACACAGAAACCCCCTCCGCCCCTCCCACTGAAGATATTCTCTTGGTCAGACAGGAGTGTCGGGGGTGGTAACAGACAGAATCGTAGTGGGGTGTAGAGAGATCCTGCATGCTCTGCATGCTCAGGCCAATAATAGGAGAGGAGGGCCCTCTACCTAAAAATAAGCTTCTTCGTATGGACACGAAGCTTTCCCAACCAGGGGTAATGTGTGTGTGTGTGTGTGCAGCCTACGTATTGTGAGTCTGTGACAGTTATTGACTGTGTTTCTGCAGTGACCTCATTAACAGCCTGTTCAATCATCTGTCAAAGGTTTGCAACCTGGCTGTTTCATCTCTGGCTGAATTTACGACTCTAAACCGTAACCGTTTTCAATGCTGAGCTGATCGTTTCCCAATGCCGGACGGCTGTTTCAGTCCTGGCCGACTGTTTAGTGTACCAACTCATGTATTGTTTGACTGTGCTGGCTGACTGGTCAGCATACTAACTCATGTAGTGTGTTGACCAGCAGGGCCGTCCTGCCAGACCTCAGCTGGCTATGGCCAAGGTCCAGACACAGATAGACCGGACCAGTACAATAGTGTCTCTGTTCCCACCCGTCCTCACAGGCCCGGCAAACACAACTATTAATAGTCCCCTTCTCTTCTCCTCCGCCATTCATATCGGCGGATATGAGGCGTGTCTAAGGGAATGTGTGAGAGATATGTTCTAGGAAGTGTCGGTATGGTTCAGATAATGTTCATACGTGGCAGTGTAGACCTGTTCTAGAATCCCAGCGTTCCAGAACACACCGCCTGCACCTTTGGTTCCGGCGCCTGCAGGAAGCGTACAGGAACGGAGCCGTCAAAGGTCGGGCCCCCCACACGGCCAGCCGGTGAAGAGATGTACTCGAATGTACTCATCCAGTATCCAGATCCATGACCTGAAGCACGGGATCCATAACCCCCAGGGTCTGGGAGAAGATCTGGTCACGGGGTCCACGGGGGACGTCACTAGATGAGGGGACTGGGGACGGAGAGCGAGCCTGTCACTCTGCTGAACAACCACAGCGTGATGTAGAAGTACACCAGAGGTCTGAGACCCCCTCGTCCCTCCCCTGTCCTGTATAACCCCAACCATATGGCATCCAGGATGGACAAGTGATTGGATGGATGGATGGGGGGCTGAGTGGTTATATGGATAGGACAGGTAGATGGATGGATGGGACAGGTAGATGGATGGATGGGACAGGTAGATGGATGGATGGGACAGGTAGATGGATGGATGGGACAGGTAGATGGATGGATGGGACAGGTAGATGGATGGATGGGACAGGTAGATGGATGGATGGGACAGGTAGAGTGGATGGATGGGACAGGTGGATGGGTGGATGTAATTGTCCTATTTACGTTGCATGTGCATTGTCTCTAGTCCATCACAGATCTCCTGGTTGGACGGTTGCCTGACTGGCTGGAGCTGGCTGGTTGACTAGTGCTCAATATCTTGTTGACTGTTTGGCAGGCTGGCCAATCTGTCTAATTGCTTGGTGGCATGGCTGCCCTGTTTGACCTGACTGACCGACTGACTGACAGACAGGCTGTTTAGCTGGCTGGTGTAGGTCATTATATCACATACACGCTACTAGCTGTTCCTGCCTTCACCGTGTAAGCTTGAAGGTCAAAATAGAAATGTTGTGTGTGTGTGTGAGCGGGGAGAAGGAGAGGGGGTGCCCAGGAGTGTAAACACTGCCGATGTGTTTGTGGGTGAGAGTCGGTAGAAAGAGATAAGGTGAGATTAGATCACAGAAGAAGAAAGGGCAATGAAAAGAGCGCAAGGCGAGGAGTCGAGTGAGGGGGGGGGGAGGGAGGACGAGCGAGGAGGGGGGGGGGGGGAGAGACAGGAGGGAGGAGAGCGAGGAGAGGAGATGAGAGAAGGCTGAAGTGGCTCGAAGTAGGAGTGGAGGAGAGAAGAGAGAAAAAAAACAGGCTTTTTTGCTTCGTTCTTTTTTCGACGCCAAGGTGATGCGTGCCCACCCCTCACCGTGGGAAATGCAGGAGAGGGAGAAAGATCGAGGGAGGGAGGGAGGGAGGGGGGGGGGGAGGGAGGAGGGGGGTGCAGAAAAAGAGAGAGACAGATGGAGAGCACAAGCAGGAGATCGTTGGCACCTCTCAATATCTCCATGGTGGCTGGGAATGGCTCTTTCACATCATTTAGGGTTTGACATTTGTTTTTTGTTTCTGTTCTCTCTCTCTGTCTGTCTCTTTCTCTCTCTCTCTCTCTGTGTCTCTTTCTCTCTGTCTCTCTCTGTCTGTCTCTCTCTTTCTCTCTCCCTCCCTCTCAGCTTTCTCTCTGGGTGTTTGGCTTCTTCTAAAATACTTGCCACCAACAGGCTGACTGAACAGACTTGTTGCTATTTGTCTAAATGGGACTGAATAAAATAGTGTTGCTGTTTCGAAGTATGTTGTCGAATCATGTTCTATCAGATTACCCACCCTGAGCAGGGCCCCTTCATTGAGGCCTCCTATAACTCGAACGGAAGGAGGATATATTATACAGCAGGAGAGCAGTGAAGCCAGGGACTGGAGGTGTCCCTGCTCATCAGCTTAACACCCCAACACCTGAGACCTGAGTGGGTGTGTGTCTGCCGTATATGTAGTGCGTGTCCGAGCCCCCTTAATCCAGTCAGGATTCGACCCCTAAGCAGTAGTCCTTCCCCACCCACTCTGGTTGGCTGCTCTAGCAACACGTCGATTCATCTCTAGTGTCTCCACCTTAAGCCCACATTCCACAATTAGATGACCTTATTAGTGTTCACACTTAGTAATCAACACCTTGTTGTGTGTGTGTGTGTGTGTGTTATGATTATGTGTGCATGTTTCTGTATGTGTGTGTTCTGTGTGTGTCTGTGTGTGTGTTTGTCTGCATGTGTTCTGTGTGTGTGTGTCTGTGTGTGTGTTTGTCTGCATGTGTTCTGTGTGTGTGTGGTTGTGCAACAGAGAGCATCCTAATGAAAAGGGGATCTAAGCCAGAAGGCTTGTTTACCCCACTTTCCTTTTCACTGGGGCCTCGTTGTCCGAGGGAGGGATGGAGGGGGGGGATGAGGAGGAGGGAGAGGGAGGGAGGGAGAGAGAGAGAGAGAGAGGTCAGGCATGAGAGGCAATGATGAGAGAGTGTGAGCAAATGAGAACAAGGTAAAATGAAGGTGGACAGACAGATGAATGCAGTCAGGCATACAGACAGACAAACAGGCATACAGACAGACAGACAGGCATACAGACAGACAGACAGGCATACAGACAGGCAGACAAACAGGCATACAGACAGACAGACAGGCATACAGACAGACAGGCAAACAGCCAGGCAGGCATACAGACAGACAGACAGGCATACAGACAGGCAGACAGGCATACAGACAGGCAGGCATACAGACAGACAGGCAAACAGCCAGGCAGGCATACAGACAGACAGACAAACATGCAGGCATAAATGCAGACAGAAAGACATAGACAGTCAGACAGACAAACAAACAGAGGCAAGTTTTGGCTGAAAACCAAAGACAGATTAGAGAGAAGGAGGGAGGGAGGGAGGAAGGGAGAGAGGGAGGGAGGGAGGGAGGGAGGGAGGGAGGGAGGGAGGGAGGGAGGGAGGGAGGGAGGGAGGGAGGGAGGGAGGGAGGGAAGGAGGGAGGGAAGGGAGAGCGAAGGAGAGCGAGGGAGAGAATGATATTGAAGTGGACTTCTGGTGTTTCTCTTCATGTCCGCTACCCTCTAACATGGGATTAGAGCCTCTCAACTGGCCTCTGCTCTCTCTCTCTCTCTCTCTCTCTCTCTCTCTCTCTCTCTCTCTCTCTCTCTCTCTCTCTCTCTCGCGTGCTCTCGCGCTCTCTGTCTCTCTCTCTCTCTCTCTCTCTCTCTCTCTCTCTCTCTCTCTCTCTCTCTCTCTCTCTCTCTCTCTCTCTCTCTCGCGTGCTCTCGCGCTCTCTGTCTCTCTCTCTCTCTCTCTCTCTCTCTCTCTCTCTCTCTCTCTCTCTGTCTCTCTCTCTATTTGCTGGTCCTGTCAGGTGTGCAAAGTCTTCTAAATCAACAGTGCTAGCGAGCCAAGTAGCTTATTTAGAACCTCAAACGTGTCAAATATCCTTTTACATTTAGTCATTTAGCAGACGCTCTTATCCAGAGAGACTTTTGCCCTCAAGTGTTATCCGAACAATTTCCTTGTATCAGCAGTGCTGTTAGCTGACTGGTCCACTCTATCTATAGGCTGACAACTGTTTCTTCAACAACTGTTGCTTCCAAACTGGTCGGCCATTTGTTAGCCAGAGGTGTCTTTCCTGACACAGTTCAGCTGAAGCCACAGCTGAGGTCAACCAGCCTGTAGCTGTACCGTCTACTGTTAGCAACATGGATCCCCGTGGAGCATAACCTCTTTGGGAAATCAGATATGTGATTGGCACTCGTCTTAATCAGTGCCCAAAGTGCATGTCGTTAGTAACAGTTGCCAGGAACTGAGAGCGACTCTTTCAGTTGCCCCCTGGTTTTGTCAGTTTCTCAAAATACAGAATGTTTAGATGGAGGACATTTTCAACAGTTACACATGGTTGCTTTATGGTATTGATCTCTCTGTCTCTCGCTCTCTCTCTGTGTCTCTCTCTCTCGCTCTTTGTCTCTCTCTCTCTCTCTCTGTGTCTCTCTCTCTGTGTGTGTCTCTCTCGCTCTCTGTCTCTCTCTCTCTGTGTCTCTCTCTCTGTGTGTGTGTGTGTGTCTCTCTCTCTCTCTCTCTCTCTCTCTCTGTGTGTGTGTGTGTGTCTCGGTAGTGACAGACGCTGCCTCCTGTGCAGTTTAGCGCTTCTTACACGCTCTAAAACACACTGACTCACAGGAAGAGCGAGCGAGGGGGCGGGGGGGGGGGGGGTGGTGCAGCATATAGGAAGAGATGGAGGAGAGATGGGGAGCTGCAGATGGATATATGGAGGAAGAAGGATGGACAGGGAAACGCAGATGAGAGGGCTATCGCCATGGCGATGAGGCAGGGTGGGCTACGTGCGTGAGACGCATCAGGATGTTGACGCATGGCAGTCATATGACACTCCCCCCTCCCCCGACGATCTCGGGGCGCCAGATACTGACAGTAGCGCTAGGCAACACATGACTGGCTCCGATTGGTCTGATGCCTCATTTGGTCTGGTCCAAGTTTAGTCTGCTTAAGTCTAGTGTAGTGGTCTGGTCTAAATTGGGTTAGCCTTGCCTGGTTAGGTCTAGTGTAGTCAGATCAGTTTGTGGCCAGGTGAGGTCTACTGCTTCCTGTTTGACAGAGGCAGACATGCAGCGCTCGGTACCAGCCGCACCACACAACTGGGTAAAGCTTCACCTGCGACAACCTCCGCGAGGTGAGGACGAGAGAGACGAGAGAGGAGGAGGGAGAGAGACTGAGCGAGGGAGAGGGAGAGACAGAGACCGAATAAGGGAGAGAGACTATGGGAGAGGAGGAGAGACCGTGAGAGAGAGGGGTAGGGAGAGACAGACACCGAATAAGGGAGAGAGACTACGGGAGAGGAGGAGAGACCGTGAGAGAGAGGGGAGGGAGAAACAGGATCAGAGAACAAGATAGATGTGAGAAATGAAAGGGCAGCAAGAGGGGAGTGAGAGGCGGAGAGATTGAGACGGAGTGAGAGGCGGAGAGACAAACGGAGAGAGATGGTGGATGTACAGACACAACGAAGAGAGAGCTTAGGGTGACTAATCACTTCCTGTTTGTGATGGGGGGGTACACTGGCCCCCTGCGGGCTTTGGCTCAGCATGCGCACACACACACATACACACACACATACACACACATACACACACATACACACACATACACACACAAATACACACACACACACACACATACACACACACATACACACACATACACACACATACACACACACATACACACACACATACACACATACACACACACATACACACACACATACACACACATACACACATACACACACACACACATACACACACACATACACACACACATACACACACATACACACACACATACACACACACATACACACACACATACACACACACATACACACACACATACACACACATACACACACATACACACACACATACACACACATACACACACATACACACACACATACACACACACATACACACACACATACACACACACATACACACATACATACATACACGCATACATACATACATACACAGATGCATACACACAAACATTCATTCTTTTCCCTTTCCGACGTGAAACTGCACTCATTGGGTTTGGAGGGCATGAATTTGACTACAATTAATACACACACACACACTTACACACGCACACACTTTTGGTGTCACAGTGCAGTGGTTCAGTTCATTCCAAGTCGAAAGGTCAGATCATGAATAATCTTTCAACAACAACAGGCCAATCACTCCAGTTTAATAATGTCACCTTTACATCCACTTAACATATGGACACACACTCTCTCACACACACACATACAAACACACACATTCACACACACACACGCTATCTCTCCAACCATCCCTTTTTTTTGGTCTCTCCTCTTTCTTAATCATACTGCCACCCTCATAACTAATTACAGCTCGCGAGTCCCCACACTCCTAACACCACCTCGGAGGAATACAGCAGTATATTTAAAGTGTGTGTGTGTGTGTGAAGCAGAAAAGAGGACAGGCTCTCTTCACGTTTCTTCAAGTATGGTTTATCGTCTTCCCTCGCAGGACTCGACGCACACGTGACGGCGCCATGACAACCGAGATGCAGGAGATCGCCATCACCGAGGAGAAGCCTTTACTTACCGGTCAGCCGGAAGCCATGAAGGTCAGAGCACACACGCACACACACACACACCCGTGCTCGCTACACACTCTCTCTCGTACACGCACTCACAACAGTCCACAACCCCTGTTCCACCCCTCACCTCACTGGACACTCACCACAGTCAGTGTGCATGCATGACTGCAGGCCTGGTGTGTGTGTGTGTGTGTGTGTGTACACAGCGCTGTTGTGAGTAAAGGGGAACAGCAACAGCGAAGCGCTAGCTACAAACGACCATGTAGCCGTCAAAGCCCGCAGGGGAAGGGAGGGAGGGGGGAAGGGAGGCTCTTTTTCTGATTTGGGTGTTTGTGAGAGCAGAGCACGGCTGAGATTTCTATTTTCACTGGTGCCACCTGCTGGTGAAATGGAGAAGCAGGGAACTGCAGGCTGACAGTGAATATGATTAAGGTATTATTAGTTCTGGGTGTTTTTAACAGTCAAATGTGCTGCTTCTCTGTCACACAGGATGTAGAGGTGGCTGCTCGAATACTGCTGGACCAGGGGCAAGTAAGTGTGTGTGTGTGTGTGTGAGGGTGGGTGGGGTCCTGCTTGTGTGTGTCTGTGGAGGGAGGTGGTGTGTGTGTGTTACAGTCGTTCTCTCCACCTCTCCCAGGAGCACACCATTGAGACCCCTCAGGGGATGGTGCACGTGACGGTCCATGGATCAGGGAACACCCGGCGCCCGGCCATCCTCACTGTGCACGACGTGGGACTGGACAGTGAGTCCCTCTCTCTCCCTACATCCATCTCTCTCTCTTTCACTGACACGCTCTCTCTGTCTCTCCCTCACTCTCTCTCTCACACATGATCTTTCTCGCTCTCTCTTTCTCACACTCTCTCTCTCTCTCTCTCACTCTCTCTCTCTCTAGATCCTTCCATCTTACTCTCACTCTCTCTTTCCTTTTCTCTCCCTCATCTAATGGCTATCTTTTTCTGTGTCTATCATTTTCTTTACCTCTTTCTGTCTCCTCCAACCCCTCTCTCTCTCTCTCTCTCTCTCTCTCTCTCTCTCTCCCTCTCTCTCTCTTTCCACCTCTTACCTAATGGCAGCTGTCTTTCTCAGCATCCTCTTTTCTATACTAACGGGTGTTTTCTTCCATTTAGAACCAGTACCTGTGCAGGTACAATCATTAATGATTTCACATCACAGAGGAACATTTACTAGCTTGCCTTTCTGTCACTTTCTTTAATTCACATTATTTCTGCCAACCTCTCTCTCTCTCTCTCCCTCTTTTTCTCATGAAGTTCTTTCTTTCCCCTCCAACTCTCTCGTTCTCTCTCCGTCTCTCTCTGCCAGGCAAAAGCTGCTTCTCTCCCCTGTTTAAGTTTGAGGAGATGCAGGAGATCGTGAAGAACTTCACCCTGGTCCACATCGATGTTCCTGGGCAGGAGGAGGGGGCAGCCGCCTACCCCCTGGGGTACGGATCATGTTTGTGTGTGTGTTGGGGGGGGGGGGGGGGGGGGGGGAGAGAGCGGAGGAAAAACAAGCATCCTGTTCTGTTTAGATGTCTGCATGTATTTGTGTGTGTGTGTGTGTGAGAGAGAGAGAGAGAGACCTTCACATATTCACACACTGCCTCTTCTCTGTGTGTCTATATGTCTTTGTCTGAGTGTATTTGAATGTGTGTGCGTTCGTGTGTGTGTGATATTCCCATATAAACACCTTGCCTTCTCTATCTTTAAGTTACCAGTTTCCATCAATGGAGACGCTGGCTGAAATGATCCCTGCGGTGCTGCAGTTCTTTAAGTGAGTAAAAACACTGGTGGACTAATATAGAGTTACAATATTAAATGAAACATACACGACTTACTAAAACACAACAATGTCAAACAGTTTCCTAACTTTAAAACACAGGCCTGTTCTTCTCGATCCTAAATGATTAGTGTGGAATTAATCCCTCGTGCCGTTGGCCGAGTTAAATGTCGACGCTGAAGGAAAGCCACGTGTAAGTGTGTGTGTGTGTGTGTGTGTTACTAAGTTGGTCCGATCTCCCGTGTTCAGTTTCCGGACGGTAATTGGAGTCGGTGTGGGAGCAGGGGCCTACATTCTCTCCAAGTTCACAGTGAGGACCACCTCTCTATCTCTCCATTGGTCTCGATGTTTAGCTCTTTCTCTCTCTCTGTTTCTCGCTCTCTCTCTCTCTCTCTCTCTCTCTTTGTGTCTTTGCTTATGAAGTTTCTGGAAAGATCTGGACACCTCTCTTTCATGTGATTTTCCCATATTTTTTACTTTCTAAGCATTGAAAAGTCTGAATTTCACAGACCTATACCGACCCTTCAACCCCTCCTCCTCTCTCCCCCCTCTCTTTCTCACCCCACCCCCTCCCTCCCTCCATTTCTCCCCCTCCTCCCTCTCTCTCAGACGGCTAACCCAGACTCGGTGGAAGGTCTGGTCCTGATCAACATCGACCCAGAAGCCCGGGGCTGGATGGACTGGGCTGCTCAGAAGGTCTGTCTGCCCCCCTCGCCGCCCCCCCCCTCTCTCTCTGTCCCGCTCTGTGTCTCTCTCTCTCTCTGTCCCACTCTCAGTATCTCTCTCTCTCTCTGTCCCACTCTCAGTATCTCTCTCTCTCTGTCCCGCTCTGTGTCTCTCTCTCTGTCCCACTCTCAGTATCTCTCTCTCTCTCTGTCCCGCTCTGTGTCTCTCTCTCTCTCTGTCCCACTCTCAGTATCTCTCTCTCTCTCTCTGTCCCGCTCTGTGTCTCTCTCTCTCTCTGTCCCACTCTCAGTATCTCTCTCTCTCTCTGTCCCGCTCTGTGTCTCTCTCTCTCTCTGTCCCACTCTCAGTATCTCTCTCTCTCTCTCTGTCCCGCTCTGTGTCTCTCTCTCTCTCTGTCCCACTCTCAGTATCTCTCTCTCTCTCTCTGTCCCGCTCTGTGTCTCTCTCTCTCTCTGTCCCACTCTCAGTATCTCTCTCTCTCTCTCTCTCTGTCCCGCTCTGTGTCTCTCTCTCTCTCTGTCCCACTCTCAGTATCTCTCTCTCTCTCTCTGTCCCGCTCTGTGTCTCTCTCTCTGTCCCACTCTCAGTATCTCTCTCTCTCTCTCTGTCCCGCTCTGTGTCTCTCTCTCTCTCTGTCCCACTCTCAGTATCTCTCTCTCTCTCTGTCCCGCTCTGTGTCTCTCTCTCTCTCTGTCCCACTCTCAGTATCTCTCTCTCTCTCTCTGTCCCGCTCTGTGTCTCTCTCTCTCTCTGTCCCACTCTCAGTATCTCTCTCTCTCTCTGTCCCGCTCTGTGTCTCTCTCTCTCTCTGTCCCACTCTCAGTATCTCTCTCTCTCTCTCTGTCCCGCTCTGTGTCTCTCTCTCTCTCTGTCCCACTCTCAGTATCTCTCTCTCTCTCTCTGTCCCGCTCTGTGTCTCTCTCTCTCTCTGTCCCACTCTCAGTATCTCTCTCTCTCTCTCTGTCCCGCTCTGTGTCTCTCTCTCTCTCTGTCCCACTCTCAGTATCTCTCTCTCTCTCTCTGTCCCGCTCTGTGTCTCTCTCTCTGTCCCACTCTCAGTATCTCTCTCTCTCTCTCTGTCCCGCTCTGTGTCTCTCTCTCTCTCTGTCCCACTCTCAGTATCTCTCTCTCTCTCTGTCCCGCTCTGTGTCTCTCTCTCTCTCTGTCCCACTCTCAGTATCTCTCTCTCTCTGTCCCGCTCTGTGTCTCTCTCTCTCTCTGTCCCACTCTCAGTATCTCTCTCTCTCTCTGTCCCACTCTCAGTATCTCTCTCTCTCTCTGTCCCGCTCTGTGTCTCTCTCTCTGTCCCACTCTCAGTATCTCTCTCTCTCTCTGTCCCACTCTCAGTATCTCTCTCTCTCTCTGTCCCGCTCTGTGTCTCTCTCTCTCTATCCCTTGCCCCTCCACGTTCACTTAAACGGTTGATCAATATGTGGATCGACTCAGCCATACCATTACCACCCGGGTTACATTGACATATCGGCTGCATACAGTTCTGACCTGCATGCAAATGACCATGTGACCCTCTGCTCGGTAATACACACCACTAATACTCTCTATCTAGTTCAGAATTCGTCAATACCCTGTCCTGAACACTAGACGTTGTGATTGAGAAAGTCGATCAGTTATAGATTTAGCAGAGAAGGGTTGTGGCAGGACAGTTGTTTGTGGTTGTTTGGGTGTTGACTGAGTCAGTGTTGTTGATTCTCTTTCGACTCTTTTCTGTTTCTGTCTCCAGCTCACTACGCTGACATCTTCCCTCACAGACCAGATCATGAGTCATCTGTTCAGTCTGGTAGGTGTGTGTGTGTCTGTGTGTCAAATTCGGTGTGTGTGGGTTGTATTCTCATGAAACATTGTTTTGTAACATTTGTTCAAAACACAGTCCCAACCGATACCGAACCCATTGGGCGTGTCTGACAAGACGTGTACACACACGCTCGCATCCTGTGTGATCTTATCTATTATTTGTCTGTGGGGAGTGTTAGTGTGTGTGGGGGAGTGACAATGTGGGTGTGTGTGTGTGACACTGTGTGTGTGTGTGTTTTCACAGGAGGAGATGTCAGCCAACACTGAGCTTCTGCAGTCTCACAGAGACCGCATCTCCAAAGCCCCTAACCTCGTCAACATGGAGCTCTTCTGGAAGAGCTACAACAGGTGTTTGCCCGCTCGGATACTCACACACACACTCTCCCTTTCAAACACACACACACACACATACTCTCACACACACACTCTCTTTTATTCTCTCAACTTCACTCTCACACTCTCACACTTTTCGACACACACTGTCTCTCTTTCTCATTCGTTCACCATTCACACATGCACACTCTTTCTCCATCCCATATTATCTCACTCACACACACACTAACCTTTCCTCTCCCCTTCCTCTTCTCTAGCCGCAGGGACCTGAACATCGACCGCAACACTACCTTCAAGTAAGCATCCAATTAGATCAGACTCTAAGGTTTTATCTGCTGCCCTTTTCTATGTAAACATTCCAACTATCTCTCTCGCTCTCTCCCTGTCTCTCTCCCTCTCCCTGTAATTCTCTCCCTGTATATCTGTCTTTCTCTCTCTCTCTCTCTCTCTCTCTCTCTCTCTCTCTCTCTCTCTCTCTCTCTCTCTCTCTCTCCCTGTATCTTTGAATCTCTCTCTCTGTCTCTCAGGTGTCCAGTGATGCTTGTAGTTGGTGATCAGGCCCCGTACGAGGAAGCTGCAGTGAGATTCTTATTGAAATAAAGCGACATACATAAGACAGGAAACAACACACTAAACACATGCATAAGAGCTTACAAATGATACCGATAGGGAGTATAAACATCCTGTGATTTGGTGCAGTGACTCACTGATTGCTTTACCCTCTGTGGCCACTAGGTGGAGTGCAACAGCAAACTGGACCCTACAACAACTTCATTCCTGAAGGTAGTTATGCGTCTAGTCACAACACAACATACATCCCCCCCCCACACACACACACATACACAAATACCCCATACACACACACACACACCTTAACTCTCCGTTCCTCTCTCCCTCCTCAGATGGCTGATGCAGGTGGTCTTCCTCAGCTCACCCAGGTAACGCCAACGCACAACGACACGTTTGTTTACCTGTTTACAACCGGCAAACCACAACGGCAAACGTCAGCGCCCGCAGACGGAGCGTATAGTGATGCCGTGTGTGTGTGTCTCTCCCGTGTGACTGCAGCCCAGCAAGCTGACCGAGGCCTTCAAGTACTTCATCCAAGGAATGGGCTACAGTAAGATCATCATCGCCTTTACACTCAATGGAAATCTCTGTGTTCCA
This sequence comes from Osmerus mordax, assembly GCF_038355195.1. Lineage (NCBI taxonomy): Eukaryota > Metazoa > Chordata > Actinopteri > Osmeriformes > Osmeridae > Osmerus > Osmerus mordax. The sequence continues at coordinate 19,616 of NW_027120634.1, forward strand.
CGTATCATTGTGTCTAATCGAATATTCCCTCCATCATTCTCTCTGTCTTTTTCCTCCCCCTCTCTTCCTTCTCTCCCTCCTCTCACCCCTCTTTTCTCCTCCCTTTCTTCCCTCTCTCGTTTCCCCGCATCTTTGTTGTCAACTGTCCCCCTCCCCCCCCCCCCCCCGCTCCACCTCATTCTCTACTCCCTCCCTCCCTCCTCCAGTGGCCTCGTCCTGCATGACGCGCCTGTCTCGCTCGCGCACCACCTCCCTCTCCTCCTCCTACTCAATGGAGGGCTCCCGCTCCCGCTCGCGCACCCTCTCCCAGGGATCCCAGGGGGGGCAGATGCCGCCCTCCCCCTCCCACACCATGGAGGTGTCCTGTTGAAGAGAGAGAGAGAGAGAGAGAGAGAGAGAGAGAGAGAGAGAGAGAGAGAGAGAGAGAGAGGGGGGGGGGGGGGGGGGGGAGAGGGGAGGGGAGGTTGGGAAAGGGAATGGTAGATGGTGAGGGTGCGTGAGAATGTTGTTTGGAGGAGAGGATGTCTCATTTCTCACAGATCAACCCCTTGCATCACTTAATTCCCACTGAGAGAGTCGGAGAGGGAAGTTTTTACAAAGAGCTTGTGAAGGAGTGTGCATAGCACAGGCGAATATGGAGAATGATTGAGACCCAATTCCTAAACTCCATCCCCAAATGTACCCTCATCCTGTGAGAAAAGGAGAGAGGGAGAGAGAGAGAGAGAGAGAGAGAGAGAGAGAGAGAGAGAGAGAGAGGGAGGAAGGATACTTGTACATGTAAAAGGGAAAGAAAGGGAAAAATTGGGAATAGATACGAGGGGAGGAAGTGAGGAAAGGGCGTTTTTAAGGGTGGCGGCCTGAGCTCTCTCCCTCCCTCTTTCAGAATGCCTCTCAGCCAATAGAGCCCTTTTAACCTAGAGAGTGGGCGGGTCCTGTAGAGGCTCCGCCCCTAGTGTTAACCAATAGTAATAATCATGATACTGATGTTGTGGATGATAAGGACGATGCTATTGCTAATAATAATAATAATGGCTATGACAATAATGACATAGCAAAAATAACAAAGATGTTCTTTATAACATACTGAGTTTTGAAATAGATAGAAAAAAAAATCTACACTGTAGGAGATACAAATACTTATAACAATATGTCTCAGTCAACTACTTTTACCATTTGTTTTTGTTGTCTGTTTATGTTTAATATTTCGATTTTCATCATTTTTAATAATCCAGAGAGGGGGAAGGCATTTATCATTGGTGACATGATCGCCATGGTTTCAGAGTGGCTTTGTCCTCCTAGCTGTTGCCGAGAGTGTTAATGTCTTCCATCTCTCTCTAGGGGCCAGGGGTGGGTGGGGCAGGGGTGTGGCCAGTGTAGGGTATGGTAAGGTAGTGGGTGTGGCCAGTGTAGGGTATGGTAAGGTTGTGGGTGTGGCCAGGGCTTGGCGAGGAATGGGGTTGGGGTTTTTTGACTGTGTATTATGCATGCCTGATTTCTGCCCATGTGAATATAGACTGGACTTATTTTTTTTGTACATTGACAATTTGCATTTGTGTGTGTTTGTGTGTGTGTGTGTTGAAGCTGATGGTTAAAGGTCCGAAGCAAAGATAATAAGAGTGGTATTACTATCTCCCACTAATCATAAGAAAACACAAGTGCTTCCGATACTGCAGGCCATCCCAAAGTCTCTCCACAGATGTACACGAATTACATGCTAGCAAGCGTTTAAAGACCATTAGTTTGCTACGGTGGATAATGTTTGCAATACACAATTCCACCCGTAGGGGGAGGCAGACTATGTGGTCTGGTTACCATCCACTGGAACATGTCTTAGTCTTTATCTAGCTGAAAAGGAGCAAGCTTAACACCAAGCTTACTGTGGTGGTCTTTACGTAGATGTGTACCACAAGCTTTGTGTACCTAACTGAAAGTGATTGACAACTTGAACCGCCAATAGCGTATCATCCTGTTGGACACACAGCCATCGATTAGTGAGGGTATGCTGTAACAAAGGTTAGTGTGTGGCTTCTTTGCTTTAGTAAATACACTTGTGCGTGTGTGTGTGCATATATGATTGATAGCTCTCATAGCCTTACAAGCACAAATGACACAAAATGTCAGTGTTGTCCCTTGAACCTGAAGATAAAGTAACTTCTCAGTCACGTCGCCCCCCACAGCAGTGACCTTTGACCTTTGTGTCTTTTATCCGACCTGACAATGAACCAGCCCGTCCACTGCCAAACAGGAAGCAGCCGCTGCACATCCAGAGGCCTAGACGACTCTCCACCACAAGCCAAAACATGCATCCTGATGATCCACTTCCTTTTCTAGTGTGCTTCTTAAGACTCAGCACACTTAGTAGCACAAAGTTACTGACTGCCAATTGAGACTGTCCGGGTCATCTCTCCTTGCACAAGTGAAACTGATTCATAGTATAAAAACGAGGCTTTCTAATATGAAATACAAGTCTAATGAACAGCGTCAGATTCAAGCACATACCAAGCTTCCCACTGCCTTGTTGAAATCCCGTAGAACTGACCACGTTCCCAAGAAGCCAGCTAGAACACCTCTGAGAGAGCTGTGTGCATGTGACAACAGTGTGTGTGTGTGACAACAGTGTGTGTGTGTGTGTGTGTGTGAGAACAGTGTGTGTGTGTGTGTGAGAACAGTGTGTGTGTGTGTGCATGTGACAACAGTGTGTGTGTATGTGACAACAGTGTGTGTGCATGTGACGACCGTGTGTGTGTGTGTATGTGACAACCGTGTGTGTGTGTGTGTGCATGTGACAACCGTGTGTGTGTGTGTATGTGACAACAGTGTGTGTGTGTGTGTATGTGACAACAGTGTGTGTGTGTGTGTGCATGTGACAACCGTGTGTGTGTGTGTATGTGACAACAGTGTGTGTGTGTGCATGTGACAACCGTGTGTGTGTGTGTATGTGACAACAGTGTGTGTGTGTGTGCATGTGACAACCGTGTGTGTGTGTATGTGACAACAGTGTGTGTGTTTGTGAGAACAGTGTGTGTGCGTAGTGGTGCACTATCGTCCATAAGACATTGTGCTTTTTAAAAGTAGTTCTCAAGCTTATTAGTGGTGAAGCTTTCTTTCCCAGCGATGACACTCCTGTCCCTGAACCTCCTTTTACAAGCACAGGTTTGGTACGAGGAGGAAGATGATGATGAGAAAGAGGAGGATGAAAGTAGGTTAGCTGATGAAGATGATGACGAAGGCAGGTGATGAAGAACGTGTGAACGAGATGGTTAGCCTCCCTCTGAGTTTGCATTGAGAATCAGCCAATCAGAATCGGGCAGGCGTCTACCAAATAAGGGGAAATGGGTGGAGCCTAACAGCTTACCAAATAAGGGAAAAGGGGGGTGGTGCTTTGCGTTTGAGAAAAGGGCAGAGATGTGTGAATGTACGTGCTTGTCCGTTAAATTTCTTTGACTTATTTTTACTTCAGTCATATTTCTTCTCTTTTCTTTTTATCACCCTAGTTTTCTTTGTCTCTGTGAAGTGTTAGTCTACTGTCCCAGTGTGCTCTTAAACCTTAGACAACCGTGTGACAGTTATTGTGTAACTTTTTTAGCTTTTAGCTCTGAAAAGGAAAAATAATAACTTGATTAACCCTAAAATGTTAAATATAACGGAATACAATGACATTTACATGTGTGGCTAATTTCTCTGTGTAAGAAATGAACAACCTAAAAAAAAATATGTAAGTATTAATAAAATGTTAAGAGAAGAAAACGTGTTATTTAGTGTACGTTTTTGCCTCAAACATGTTGCAGAGCTTAAATCCTGGAGTAAGATGCAAGTAAGTCAATAAGCTGTGTGGCGTCTAATGCTCTACTTCTCTGTGAAAAGTTACCCAGAAGATGTATCCGTCTTGAAGTACGCTCTGGATAAGAGCGTCTGCTAAATGACTAAATGTAAGTGACATTCTTCTATTTCATGTGAAGAATTGGAAGGAGAGATGGCGAGTTTAAATGGTGAGTGGCAACATGAACATGACATATTTAGGTGGTCTTTATGAAAACAACATTCTCCAAATACATAGAAATCTGAGATAAAACAAATGTCTGAAATGAGATGAGTGACCCAGGAACGTGATCTTAGGCACGTTGAGATAGATGTGCTTTGTGAAAACGTATCAAGTGTACATCCATGTACAATTACTTCCTTACAAATGATACAGAATATTAAAAAACCTAATCACAGTAGTACAATAATAACATGTTTAAAAAAAAAAAAAATCACACACAAATGTCACATGCGTATACATTTCAGGGTGTAGATAGCGGTATATGCATGCATGGTTTCAAGCATTTCAACATTGGGTACTGCAAGTCCCTATTTATAATGAAGCAAAACTGTACAACATAGAACTCTCTGGAGAACCCTTTAGTTATAATCTTTAATATTTTACTTCATCTGCATTTCAGAGATATTTGTACTTGTTTTCTTTCATATCAAAAAGGTATCAAATTAATCTTACACATACTTGTGATACTACCCGTGTAACATATCACTTCATCCCTCCTCATTTTGGCATGTGATCTCGGATCATCCATAACAATTAACGTCTACATTTTATCAAATGCCGTCCTCAGTTCTCTAAGCTCACTGACAGCTTTCTTGTAACTACTGGCTGTGACTTTAATGGACTTCATGAAAATGTTTATTTCAGTGTTAGTTTGAAGGATCAAGCTAACACTACTGTTAGCTCGACGTCGTAACGCTGAACAAATATTGTGAATTGAACTGGAAGACTTTTTTGATAAGCTATCTACGTTCGCGAGAATGCCCTTATTGTCGACACTATTGACCAGCCATAGTGTTCCACTTGTACCAGCCCTTAAGAGTTTGAGTTTGTCGATCTTGGTTAAGAACTCTTTTAACCTGTTTAATTCAACAAGACCTTGTTTGATCACTTTAACTTTCTTCTGAATTGGTTCAATCAAGGTTTGAAATGTAGCCACAAGTTTCTCAATGCTTTCTTTGACCTCCGACCTGTGTGTGGTACTTTTCTTATGAAAGATGGCACCAACGACTCCACCGGTTACTCCTACTACTAACCCCACTCCAGCCACAATCAGAGATCCGCCGAAAGAAACAGGAGAAAAGGCCAAGGCTAACCCTGTTAAAGCTGTGATCCCTCCTACTTTCCCTGTAACTCTGCCACGCTGACTGCCAGCTGTGTTACTGCAGTGGACATCTTGAAAGTCCTCTGCTGTTTTCAGAAGCTGATCTGCAATCGTTTGTAGTTTGTTGATCCTCTCATCGACTAGGTTTTTGAATTGTTCAATGTTTTTTTGAAATCCATCTGTCGAGACTGAAGAGAGAAGGTGGAGTCAGCGTGACAATGATCTTATCTGTTATTTATTAGGTTGGAAAGATAAGTAATGGTTAATAACTTAATGTTGAAGGAAAAAACAGTTCAACATTAATACATAGAATAATTCTTAAACTTTAATCAAATAAAAAAATATTTACTTTAATGTTTACATTTAGTCATTTAGCAGATGCTCTTATCCAGAGCGATGGATAATGTTGGGAAAATACATATTGAATGAGCTTGAAACTTGCTGATAACTGGAAATAATCGTAATGTTTGTATCTATACTCTGATAAGATGCATTCTGGAAAAGGGCGAAGGTCAAATAAAGAGTCAAGTGTAATCTTATCTGTGCTCTGCTGCTAACCCAAGTTTCCCTGGTGGGACAATAAAGAACCATAATACTCACGGTCAACTGCCATGTCTCCAAGAGACAGTTGGATGTCTTCACAACACACCTCATGAACAGTAAACTGACAGAGGACACAGACATGGAAACAGGTGAGACATATGGTTCAACTGTGTTTCACAACTGAAAAGGTGGAGAAGAGGTTGTGACAAATTTCAGATTAATTTAAATTATACAGAACATCAGTTACCACTGACGCCAAATGTATTGTTTTTACTAAAGACACAATTCTTCAGAAGTTATTAAACATTGTAGCTTACTGCATTTTCTGTATCAATTTTTCTCATTAGACTATATAATCACTGTCTGTTATTGGCCAACGTTGAACATATTGACAGTAGGCCTACTGGCATTTTCCTTCCGAACTTGCCAGTAGGCTCAGTATCTCTCATTACACCTTTTAGTGTAATGAGAGATACAACCTAATCATGCCAGTCTTGCAATACTCTGGTTGCATATAGTTACTCTAGTGATGAATTTTAGTCCTCAATGATTTATCGATTATTGATTGTTAACGTGTTCAACTATCGGTTAAGGAAAATGCACAAAATGTGCAACCGTACCCTGTCAACCATGTCTCTGAATGCCGTGTTGACTCGGAGCTCAGGTCTCTTGATGAAGGTCTCCATGCATAATGGACACTGGTAAACAGTGTTGACGTTCCAGTAGTGACTGATGCAGGCCTGGCAGAAGTTGTGACCGCAGGAGGTGGACACAGGGTCGATGAAGACCTCCAGACAGATGGAGCACTGGAACTGCTCCTTCGAGACTTGCAGGTTGGAGGACGACATGGCCGCTGACTTAACAACCACAACAACACAAGATGGGGGGTCAGGTGGCTGAGCGGTTAGGGAGTCGGGCTATTAATCTGAAGGTTGCCGATTCGATTCCCGGCCGTGTCAAATGACGTTGTGTCCTTGGGCAAGGCACTTTACCCTACTTGCCTCGGGGAGAATGTCCTTGTACTTACTGTAAGTCGCTCTGGATAAAAGCATCTACTTACTAAATGTAAATTTTAGCAGACATTTAGCAAACGCTCTTATCCAGGGCGACTTACAGTAAGTACAGGGACATTCTCCCTGAGGCAAGTAGGGTGAAGTGCCTTGCCCAAGGACACAACTTAATTTTGCACAGCCCGGAATCGATCCGGCAACCTTCTGATTAATAGCTTACATTTCTTCATCTGGCTGTGCTGACTAGGCTGGAACTGGAGGAAAGGTTTGAGCAAGACATAAGGATTGAGGTATATATCCTCCAGTCAAATATACACTTGATTAGGTTCTCTTAGTAAATCATGGGTCCAAAATGCGATCCAATAGTGTGCATCTTGTTATGAGTGAGAGGAATGAGTAGAGGTACCTGGACCGACACTTTGGAAGGGGCAGTGGATAGGGTTTGCTCCTCATGTAGATGGTCCTGGGACTACAAGTTGCTGAAAGCAGAAGAGGAAACAGAAAGGATTTGTTTACCTCATTCACTTTCGCGGGACTGCTAGGTTTAGTATAGTAAGATGTGAATGAGATGTGTTCCCAAGTGATAATTACAGGTTTTGTTATTTTAACTTATTTGTTTTACTTATAGTTCAGAGCAGCAGTGTAATTGTTTGCCGTGATAATTAAATTATAGTATGATAATACATGACCATTTCAAATCATACAAACTGTCTGATGCATTAGCCTACAGATGTATTGTATTTAACGCCGGAGTTTTTCTTTTAAAAATATTATCTACCACAAATGTGCAATTCCCCAATTCTCAAATTTATTTCGACTGGTTTAGATGCACTAAGATTTCTTCCTGGTGAAAAAATGATCCAAAAACTCGTACCTGAACATAGGTCACGTGAGAAATTATCCAAAGAATCATATCCGAAGACATCGTAAAGAATGAATCATTTGTTTCCTCTACTGAACCGCAACAGTTCCGATACGAGGCCACGAGAAAATGAACGAATGACTCTGAGACTACTGCACGAATCGTTCACGAACGACATATCACTATTAAAAAGTACCTTGTGTTCTTCAACAGGACTGATCCTGATCGGAGAATAGACCCACCCATGAGAAGTTTTGCTTATCGTCTTGTTCCTTGCCGTGGATAAAACGGAAAGCTCTACACCGATTGTAAGGGCTAATAGGCTAATAGGAACTAAGGGTAAATTATAAACGTACGAACACACTTTCGAAGACACTAACAAAGGTACAGCACTCTCTCCCGGAACTCAAAAACACAAGGTCGTGGACAACACAAACGGCACGCCGGGGGTGTTGAGGAGTGGACTAATCAGGAGGCTTCTGTGAGATTGAGAGACAAAAGACTGGGAGGAAACTCGAAACGAAACTGAAAGCAAAGCGACGACATCGGACATAATAGACTAAAGTACAAAATACAGACTATGCCCTTTTTCCGTTTAAGTTGTAGGTTATTTAAACAAACAAAAAAAACGATCAATATGAAATTCAATCAAGCATAGGCCTATGTACAGGCGGAGAATTACGCCATCTATGTAAACTGAGTTTATACATTTCAGTATCATACTGTAGTAGCCTACATGTAGGCCTAGGCTATATGTGAAAGTACAAATGTCTGGTAGATTCCAATTGAATCACCAGTTCAAAGAAAAATACTTTTTATCCATAGCATAAATAATACACTACTTTTCAGTTTTCTAGATCATGTTTATCATGATAATGATAATGTGTTCATGTAGTAGACACTATCATCCAAAGCGATGTAAAGCACTGGGGGGTGGGAACCTGCTGCATATGAGCGAAGCCTAGTTCAGGCATGACACTCATGCAGCGCGCTTCATTACACTCATTAACTACACCTGTTAGCCTGCTTCATCCCATTGGCCCATGTCAGGCCGCACGAGCCGGCCCAAGTCATAAGCGGCTGCTAAGGGCCCCCATGGCCACCAGAGGGCCCCCACTCACTCCCGGTTGTTGTGTTGTTGTGCTGCTGCCACCCTCCACCATCCCCATTTCCCCGTGTTGTCTGAATGTACTATCCACCAGGGGGGATTATTACTCAATTTGCTCCCTGTCTCATATTCTATGTATGTTGCTTGCTAATGCTAGAGGCAGGGAGTGCTTCACCTAGATACATCCACTCCACCAAAGTTAAACCTATTTCCATGTCTATGGTTATCAATAAATGCTCAAATCTAATACTGAAGGATTCATAGTCTATGTGTCTATTCCAATATGTAATGATGGTATTCAATGACACAAATCTGTGTTCTAGAAAGAGTGGTCTGGAGTCGCAGAGGTCCGATAATATCAGCTTTAATGCAGCAGTTGGAAATCGGGGTCAGTGGCTGAGCGGTGAGGGAGTCGGGCTAGTAATCCGAAGGTTGCCAGTTCGATTCCCGGTCATGCAAACTGACGTTGTGTCCTTGGGCAAGGCACTTCACCCTACTTGCCTATACTTACTGTATGTCGCTCTGGATAAGAGCGTCTGCTAAATGACTAAATGTAAATCAACAAGTACAGAGCTCTGGGGCTGTCTACGTTTCCCACCCGCAACAGAGTTTGGGCTGGTTCACGAAGTCCAACTGGCTATCTTTCCCTCCCCAGCATATATTTATACAGTGCAATTGAAACACAAGTATTAAAAAAGGGTTGAGCTTGTTCTCTCGTGCATCAGGGAGTTGTTCTTGCCTACGCGTCCCACCTGCTCGGGTGCCGTCTCCACCCGGTTTCAAGGTTGTTTCTGAAAATGAAGAGATAGAGACACAAAGAACAGCCTGCTTCCCACACCCAGTGTGAGACCCAATGTTTAAGCCTGAGCACACTTCTAAGTTCATAACTTTAATAAGCACAATGCATAACTTTAATAAGCACAATATATTCTTTAATACGTGAGTGTCTTGACTGAAATTGATCTGCAGTCAAGTTGCTCTAACCACTAGCTATACGATCTCCCTTTATTCATAGGGTATGATTATATAGTTTTGAGCATGTTTTTTTCATTAGGATAATCATTATAAACATAAATGAATAATCACTATATACTTTGCTTCTGAGAATGTGAAAATTCTAGCGATTAGATTAATTCAGACTTTATTTATATAGCACATTTCATACAATAATTGTAGCTCAAGGTGCTTTACATAAAATCAATAAAAACAATAATACAAGTGATAAACAATTCAAACAAAAATCCAAATAAGATCTCTATTCAAGACAGAAAACAACTTTAAAAGTAGGAAAACCCTACCCATCCAATTACAGCACCACATGGTGTTATTTAAAACAAAAGCAGTAACATTATGTCCCTTCAAAAAGTACAGAAGATTTACATTTAGTCATTTAGCAGACGCTCTTATCCAGAGCGACTTACAGAAATCAAAACTGTACAACACGTGACCTTGGATCCATAACAACAAACATCTACGTATCAAATGCCAACTTCATTTCTTTGAGCTCATTGACAGCTTTCTGGCATCTACTGGCTGTGTCTTCAATGGACTTAATGAACTGCAATGTTTCAGTTTTAGCGTGACGTCTTTGCTCCCTACTCATTTCATGGAGCTCCCTGGCATCTGCCCAGATGAAGGCAATGTCTACAACAGCCAGAAGACCAGTCAGTACTACTGAAAAGTGTAATGCTGAACGAATAGACTGAATTGAAATGGTAGACATTTTTGATAACTTGACTACATTTGCCAGAAATGCCACATCTTCTACACCGTTAAGCAGCCAGCATGCTCCACTTGACCCAGACCTTAAGAATTTCAAGATGTTGTCTGTGCTTGATGATTCTTTACATTTCTTTAAAAAATCAAGATCATCTTGGATCAGTTCGAGGTTCTCCTCAATTGGTTCCATCAATGTATTAAATTCAGCCAAAAGTTTCTCAATGCTATCTTTGACTTCAGACCTGTCTTTGGTACTTTTGATATTGGAGACAGCACCAACGACTCCTAAACCTAACCCCACTCCAGCCACAATCAGAGATGTGCCCAAGGTGAAAGGAGCCAAGAGTAGACCGGCTATAGATGTGATCCCTCCTGCTGCCCCAATAACACTGCCACTCAGACTACCAATGGTGTTCTTGTGGTGAACCTCGCGAAAGTCCTTTGCTGTTTTGAGAAGCTGACATGTGATAGTTTGCAGTTTGTCGATGTTCTTATCAAATAGGTATTTGAACTGTCCGATCCTTTCTTGAAGTCTGTCTGCTGAGACTGAAGAGAAAACGTAGTGTTAGCGTGACAATTATGCCATCAGTTATGAATAATTAGGTTGGAAAGACAAGTAAGGGTTAATAACTTAATGTTGAAGATGGAAACAACTGTTAAACCTTAATAAATGAAATAATTATAAAACTTTAATCAAATGAACACTGGCAGATAACTGGAAATAATTTAAATGTCTGCATCTATAATCTAATAAGAATGTCAAATAAATGTCAAATGAAGCATCCAAGTGTAACCTTATCTGTGCTCTGCTGCTAATCCTCTGCTATTTTGCTATAGTTTGCAGTTTATTGAACTTCTTACCAACGTTTTTGGATGGTTCCTCCTTTCTGTCTGCTGAAACTGATGATATTATGTTATTTGTTATGATTTAATAGGTTGGAAAGACAAGTGAGTATTAATTACAATGTTGAAGATTTAAAAAAAAAACATCCATAATTGTTGCATAATCTGATCAAATGCATTCTGGAAAAGGATGAATGTAAAAAAAAAGCACCAAGTGTAACCTTATCTGTGCTCTGCTGCTAACCCAATGTCCCGCAGAGGGACAATAAAGAACTGAACTGAACCATAATACTCACAGTTAGGGGGTAATTCCATGCTGTTCTTTCGCCTACATCCTGCCATTTCTCCCAGAGACAGTTGGATGAATTCACAACATACATCATGAACTGTAAACTGACAGAGGACACAGACATGGAAATCAGACAGGTGGTTCAACTGTGTTTCACAACTCATAATTGTTGTGACAAAAGGTTGTGACTAATTCCTGATTGACGTAAATTATATAGAACATCAGCTTCCATGATGTTTCACACCAAATGGTACCAAATGAAGACACTTAATTCTGCAGAAGTTATCAAACATTGTACTGCATATGCTGAGGAAAATAAATCCTGCCATACTATAATCTCCAATAACTTAGTCTGCCTGTTATTAGAACATATTGAACAACATATTGACAGTTCTGACAATTTCATTCCAAACTTAACCTTTTAGTGTACTGAGATAACCTAACCATGTCAGTCTTGCAATGCTCTGGCTGTGTTTAGGTAGCATACAGTTGCTGGTCTCTCAGTAAATCATAGATCCAGAGTGTGATCCACTAGTGGGCATCTTGTTATGAGTGAGAGGAATGAGGAGAGGTAGGCCTACCTGTCAGGCAACAGCACTTTGGCCACTTTCGTCTCCGTGGAGCGGAAGGGGCAGATTGTAGGGTTCGCTCCTCTTGCAGATGGTCCTGGGAATACAAATTGGTAAACCACATATACTATTTTTTGTGTTTGACATAAAATCAACTAATTAACACAAAAGCCAAAACCCTGTTTTGACCAAGAAATCAGCTTTGATCAAATGCATCTAACAACTAACAATGGGCCTCATTCTCGAACATTTTCTGAAGTTTCTTCTGAAATGTTTCTTACGGGCTTCGGAAAAACAACGTAAGACACCCCCAGACACCCCTTGAAAATGTGTTCCTACGCAGCAGTTTAAATATCGTCCTCGTCCTCATGAATTTGCATACATACACGCCCCGACAGCTCCTTATAAGGGTATTAGATGGCAAACTTGCCTTTCTTGCACTTTCTCAAGACGCGGAACGGACCGCTACACTGAGGTGATTCAACAAGCTTCTGTATTGCACTCTGCCTGGTCACTCGCACGCGGTGTTTCTTGAGTTTTGTTGGGCACTGGTCACTCGCGCTGTGTTTATTGAGTGAATTTTGACTATGGCAGTCAGTGTAACAGTGTGTGATATTCCCTGCCATAAAGTCAACATTTCTGTGTATCGCCAAACTGTTATTGAATGAATATGGTAACTATATTGTGATATTTACGATTCCAGGTAAGACGTAATTCGCACAGTGCACACTCGTCACTTTAAATAGGTCGAGTGAGTGATCAGTGATAATTGGATGGCCTGGTTGAATTTATATGATGTTCAAGTCCAAGTGCAAGTTAAAGGTTTTATTTGTCACATACAACATCATACCAGTAAGATGAGCAGTGGAATTGTTCTCCACTGGATCTAACAGTGTGCACACTAAGCAAGGTAAATTATTATAATTATTTTAATCCAAGGATGTCTGTAGAGTTCATGTGAACGCAATCACCAACGATTTCTCACAAATTCATTAACACTTCTATCACGGAGTTTTCTTAAATGCGATTCCCCTTGTGTTTTTTTAAGGAATCGCATTTGAGACAACTCTGGCCGATTTAGGACTTCGAGTTCGGAAAGTCTTCTGAAGTTCAGAACAAATCCCAGATGACAAAACTTTCATGAATGCCAAATGTTTTCCTAAATCCAATTCAAAAGAAATTTCTTCTTAGATTCTTCTTAACTGCGTTCGAGAATGAGGCCCATTGTAATCTACACATAAAGATTTTCTGAGATAAGATAAAATGTATTACTCCACAGAAATAACCCTGAACGCTTATCCAGAGCGACTTTTTATTGTCTGAGGAATCTTGTTTTTGCCAACTTCAACAGATCTTTGTAAGACGGCTGTGTTATAAAGACACTCAAAGGTTCTTTTACTTTGGAGATGTGTAACTTGTTTCAAGGATAAGGATAGTTTTATTGTCATTCCAAAAACCTGCAGGGGCCCACATTGTGAACAACCAAAGTAAGTGCCAAAGGGAAGAACCATAAGAGCATGTAGTTAAACAAGTCACAACCAAACAACATGAACAGCTATAAGTGCAAGTGTACCTGTGGAAAAAAGCAAGCAACAGTAATAAAACAATATATCACAGCGAGAACCAAAAATTTAAATCAGTTACCACTAACCACAAGAGCAACAAGTCTCTAAGCAAGAGTCATTGTGATCCTTGAGGAAACTAACATCGGGTCAAGCGAACCGTTCCTAAGTACCGTTGTACTCCCGGAACAAGTGCGTCTTGAGCCTTTTCTTGAAGGTGGAGAGACAGTCAGTGTCTCTGATGGAGGTGGGGAGTTGATTCCACCACTGGGGGGCCAGACAGGAGAAGAGCTTGTGTTGGGACCGGGCGGTCTTGAGCGGTGGGACCACCAGGCAGTTGTCTGAAGAAGACCGTAGGTGGCGGGTGGGGGTGTAAGGCTGCAGGAGAGACTTGATGTAGACGGGTGCAGTCCCGTTCACTGCTCGGAAGGTCAATACCAGGGTCTTGAATCTGATACGGGCCATGATAGGTAGCCAGTGGAGAGAGATGAGGAGCGGGGTAACATGGGAGCGTCTGGGTAGATTGTAGACCAGGCGGGCCGCCGCGTTCTGAATCCTCTGAAGAGGGCGGGTTGCACATGCTGGGAGACCAGCGAGCAGAGAGTTGCAATAGTCCAACTTGGAGAGGACGAGTGCTTGGACTAGCAGCTGGGTGGAGTGCTCAGACAGGTATCTCCTGATCTTCCGGATGTTGTAGAGGGTGAATCTACACGACCGGGAGACCGCAGCAATGTGGGCCGTGAGGGAGAGCTCGTCGTCCATGGTAACCCCAAGGTTCCTGGCAGAGGATGAAGGGGTCACCGTCGCAGATCCCAGGGTGATTGAGAGATCGTGGGAGATGGAGGGTTTAGCCGGGATGATGAGAAGTTCTGTTTTGGCGAGGTTCAGCTGGAGGTGGTGCTCGGTCATCCAGGCGGAGATGTCTGTGAGGCAGGCCTCAATCCTAGCTGAGATCCTCCCCCTTTATTCATAGTGTATGATTATATATGTATAACATGTATAGTTCAGAATCCTTAAACCACAGGATTTAGATGTACATCTTATGTTTGGTGGGGATGTTTTAATGGTCACTTGACATAGGGACATGCTTTACTGTCCACCCCTAAATATACACCTATGGATTATGAAAGATTTAAAAACATTCATGTAGTAACATTTTTGCCTTGTCATTTATTTTACTATTGCTATTATCAATTTCATTTCACTTTACTTTGACCATTCTTGCTCTTATTTAACCCATTTAGTCAAAATAACTGCAATTCCCGTTGTTTGTTTAATGTAAATTATACACTGTCCGGTTTACTCTTCCGTAAAATGAAGGAGCATTGTTGCCATGGCATCGTTTTGGTTGTTCGGCAAATACAACATCTTCTGCAATCATTATCATTATTATCATTATAAATCATTATAACATGTTTTCCCGTTTCTTTCTTCTGCAGTGCCTCACAACAGCCACAGGGAGGCAGCAGCATGGATCCAACTGTCACACACCTGCTTTCTGTAGCCTCATCCTTCTCTTTACTGATGCTTCTTAAATTAAGGCAAAATCCTCAGATTTTTTTGAGGATTACTGTGTAAAGGGTCTGACAATACACACAGTAGCCTATGTCTCAAAATGTTTAGCTTTTAGTGGGTTTTTAACCCATTTTAAAGTTACGAACTGTAACTATAGTTGAAGACAACCTACGGGTTGTTTTTTAAATAGTACATGGCTTAAGCCATTTTAAAGTTTCAAACTAACTGGAAACTTCTGTGCAGTTGAGTTTGAAACTTTAAAATTAATCTTTGTAATTCCTCCCCATCTGTCTAGTAGGCTAAGAGAACAGCCAATAGTCATTTAGGAGTAGGCTAGCCACCCCGGACAACTCGTTGGATCACATTTTATGAAAAGATGGATGAAGCAATCGAAAATAACTAGACTCATACAACGAGCTGCCGAGCCGCCAATCAACCGTCTACACCTGCGTGATTCACGCAAGGCAATGTTGTGTTTGTGCAGAATTCGAGATTGAGGTTCTTGATCATAACAGCTTCGTGAATCGATTATCGTCAATTATAACGTGAAAGAAGACAATGGTAAGCTTTGAGTTTATATGTCAACATGTTTTATCCCTGCGTTAACCGCGTGGACACGTGCACAGGTGGAGCGCACTAAGTTAACCGACAGTAGCCCAACAATTGTGTCTAATTCTTGTGACGAATATTTAGTGTTAGTATTGAAAACTGACCTGCGGTTTTGTCTTCGAATTGACATTGGGGTGTTATGGCGCAGGAGGAGGTGGAGGTGGAGGTGGAGCTGGATGCGTCGCAGACTGAGCCCTCTGAAGAGTCAGGGTTCACTGGTGACAGACGACCGGTGAGTTTAATATACTTATTAAACTGTCCCTTTCATGTCCCCAAGTCTACTCCATACCTCTAATGATTTAATTTGACGTTTACAAAGAGAGCTAAGCTTTCAAAGCTTCATGTACCCTAGGCTTTCACCAAATAATGTTAAGTGATGAAGAGTTTGAAGCTCTAAGTTTTTTTTTGACGAGCTGCAACAGTCAGTTTATTTACCTGTTGACATTGTCAATGCAGATGATGCGGCATATAACTTGTTTCGCAACACCCAGAACAAACCAGACCAACATCCTACCCATGTTGTTAGTAACTGTGGTCGCTTGAAACCCAGTGTCATGCTTACAAAGATCGTTTGATAATGGTGACTTTTCAGAGTCTTGTAAAACTAAGAGGGATGCTGAGGAGAGTCTCCCAAAGTCCCTTCCAGAAACAGTACAAGGTAAATCTCTCCCTCCCTCCTCGGGCTATAGTATATACAAAATGCGCCCTTGTGGAAACCAAATGCCTGCCCATCCGATTTGTTCTAGAGTCGATCCTGACCCTTTCTCTCTGTCTGCCTCCCCCCTTTTGTCTCTCTCAGAATCTTATCCAGTCCACATCCAGTGAATCGTCTGTGAATGACTCTCAGAGTGAAGAGACTCCATGGAATCCATTCCACTCTGGTTCAGAGGTACCATCTGCTGTCGGATGCACAATCTTCAGTGTCAAACACTCGGATTTAACTATGGATACAAGGAAATATTCTGTATCTCACCACTCCATTGCATTGTCCTAAAATCTATTTGTGTTGGTTTCTCTTCCTCACCTATCAACGGTATCTGTCTGTCCCCTTCCCTCTATGTCTCCCTTCCTGTATCTCTCTCTTTCCCGTCTCTATCAGAATGGAGTCAATGGGAAGTTTTCCAGAGACAATCCGTTCTATACCCATTATAAAGTAAGCATCATCAACACTCAAGTACTGCATCTCTCTTGTGCTTGTTCCTTTAAAGAAAAAAGTCAGACTGTCTAGCAGGACCAGTATTCCCTGTTCCTTTTAGAGTTAGCTTGACGGACAAAGACACACCATGGATGAGAAGCTAGTATATTGGGCATGGTTGGTTCCTCCAAAGGGATGTCAAGTATCCTCCATCTGATGCTCTGTGCTGAGTTGTGACTGTGCTCTACAGGAGTCCCTTGACAGACGTGTGGATGGGGAGGGCAACAGACAGGGCTCTAGTGATCATAGTGTGGCCCCGGGACAAGCCGGCCTGTCCGCCATCTTCGCTCCGCCTCCCGAGTTTGACGGAGTGTCTCCGGACGTCCGGCTCGCCGACGGCCCGACAGTGGCCGGCGTCCCCATCGAACAGCATCCGGAAACCATTGGTCCGTTGGAGGCCACGCCCTCTAAGTCAGACTTCCTGAAAAACCCATCCCCCAATAGAGTGGACCTATTCCAAGCCCCTCGCACCGATGAAGAAGACCCATTCAGAGCTCCGTCCTGGATAGAAGAGGACCTTTTTCAAACCCTGCCCACCAAGAGAGAAGATCCATTCCAATCCCCGGCTTCCAAGGGAGAAGATATTTTTCAAGCTCCTGCCACTAACGGCGACGATATTTTTCGACCCACGGCCAGTAAAGTAGAGGACCTCTTTCACGTGTTTCCTACCAAGTTAGAGGACCCATTCCAGTCCGTAATCACAGCAAGCGATGACCTATTCGGAACTCCAGCCTTCAGCACCAAGGAACCGTTCCAGCCGTCCTCGGTTGAAGAAAAGGACTTGTTCCGTGCCTCACCCATCACGCCACAAGACGTGTTCCACACCCCTTCTGACAAAGCAGAGGACTCCTTCTATGGTTTTCCTTCCAAGATGGAGGATCCTTTCCAATCCATATTTACGAAAGGAGAGGACCTTTTCCAAAGCCCAGCTCACTTCACAGAGGACCCGTTCCAAAAACGTTCCACCAATGTACCTGACCCGTTTCCGGCAAGCCCCTTTGAGTCGAGTGACCCCTTTAGCACACCATCCACTCAGACTCCAGATATCTTCCACACCGCCCCTTCAAAGACACAGGGCTTTTTTCAGGTGACCCCTGATGCGAAGGTCGGGCAGAATACACCCTCATTCCAGACTCCCTCAGAGAAGAGCTCAGATGTCTTCTCCTCTTCTGAGAAGACTCACCATCTCTTCAAGCTTCCGGCATCCGACCCACAGCCCTCCGTCCACCCTGCTCTCTTAGACAAACCATATGATATTACTCTCACCACCCCTGACGGGACCAAACATGACATTGCCCAGCCCACCCCCACTAGCCTGAAACATGGAACACTCCAGGCCAGATCCTTATCGCCTATGCCAACCCCAAATGGAACTATCCAGGTCAGACTCACTCTTATGTGTGTTGGGAACCCATGATTGTAAAGAACCTTAAATTGTGAGCAAACTATGACCTAAATGTATCAACATCCAGGTGAACAGTGTTTCCGATCGTCCACAACCAGCACCTCGGACCAAAGTGCACAAGCAGTCAAACCACGTAAGTGACAATGACACACAGCCATGACACATACAATAAGCACTTTTTGTTTGTTTTCCTTTTGGAATTCTTTTGGTTGTTTGTGTTTCAGAAGGAGCCTGATCATGCAGCTCCTAGACCAGCCCCTCGTGTCAGCCACACTGCTAAGGTTGGTCCGTGGATGATAGTGGCTAGTTAGCTTCTGTATTAATGCTTCCTGATCAGGGGACGCTAGTGGCTAGTTAGCTTCTGTATTAATGCCTCCTGATCAGAGGATGCTAGTGGCTAGTTAGCTTCTGTATTAATGCCTCCTGATCAGGGACATCCACAGGACGTGTCACGTTCTCCATCCTTGCTGCCCCCTTTTCTCTTTTTAAACAGAATGTAATATATTCCCACTGTTTCGTCCTATAACGGATGTCGTTTTTGGACTACACATCATCAACCAGTCAGGATCTCTTATGAATGTTACAGTTGACAGTATTAGAGACACAGAGAGACAGTATGTGTGTCAAGTATGTGAAATCCGGATGTACCTGTTGTTAAGTCAATGTGCCATGTGATCTTGTTGATTATGTGATCAAACGCATTCTTGTTCTACAGAACAGCACAGCTGAGGAGGAGGAACAAAATATTTTCACAAACATTCTGCTCATGGGCCAGGTGTGTGACAGTGTGTCAAGAAAATGTCACTTGTAAAATGTATATGTATGTTTGTGGCTTTACCGTGATGTGTGGCTAATTCACTGCGTGTGTGTGTGTAATCAACCTGCTCCTGTCCTGACCTGTATGTGAACAGGAGAAGTGTGTCGAAGACTGGCCCGAGGACAGCCCAGAGCTGCGCTCAGACTGGAAACCAGTAAGAACCAGTTCATCACACTTCATCCACATGACACTTCCTGTCCTTCACCAGTCACCTGACCCTCAACACACTTCATCCACACGACACTTCCTGTCCTTCACCAGTCACCTGACCCTCAACACACTTCATCCACACAACACTTCCTGTCCTTCACCAGTCACCTGACCCTCAACACACTACATCCACACGACACTTCCTGTCCTTCACCAGTCACCTGATCTTCAACACACTATTTACATTTACATTACATTTAGCAGACGCTCTTATCCAGAGCGACTTACAGTAAGTACAGGGACATTCTCCCCAAGGCAAGTAGGGTGAAGTGCCTTGCCCAAGGACACAACGTCATTTTGCACGGCTGGGGAATCGAACCAGCAACCTTCTGATTACTAGCCCGATTCCCTAACCGCTCAGCCACCTGACTCCCCTACATCACTACATCCACACAACCCCTCTCCGTCACCTGTCACCATGCCACTGCCTAATCGCAGTATCTTTCTATCGACTCTTTGACTTGGCTGTCTTCTTGTGGTTAATTTGTTAATCATTTATTTCAAATTTTTCTTATGTCCTATTAGTCCGGCAAGTTCAGACTTCGACGGGAGTCATTGAAGGTAGGGCCATCCGTGCTTCCTCTGAGTTCCTGTTACTGTAGTTACTAGTAGCCAATCCTTCATCTGTCTGTGGGTGTCTCTGCCTTTTTCTCAGTTTTTCTTCTCTTCATCTCTCTCTCTCTCTCTCTACTCTCTCTCTCTCTCTCTGGTCTCTCTCTCTCTCTCTTCTCTCTCTCTATCTCTCTCTCTCACTCTCTTCTCTCTCTCTCTCTCT
>NW_027120635.1:0-10000 GCF_038355195.1 Osmerus mordax
ACCGAATTGGAAATCATCAATCCTGGGAAAATAACAACTCACACGTGTGCCCCTTATTCTAACTTGAATTTAGAAACCGTCCTCAACAAAATCCCACGTTCGGGTGAATAACTGTGAATTTTAAGGCACATGCCTCTCTGGGCTGGGAGAGTGCATTCAAATAGGAGAAATTGGCTTCATTTAGAGGCATCTCCACTTAGGGACGTCGTAGCACCTTAACTCGGGTGGCGTTGGAAAGGTCTGGTCCAGGGGAACACGGGCGTGTCAAGTTTGCCACGCGCACGCGCATCCCCGCTAAACAGGGGCCAAAACAAAACTTTAAACGGAGCTACCGAATTGGAAACCATCAATCCTGGGAAAATAACAACTCACACGTGTGCCCCTTATGCTAACTTGAATTTAGAAACCGTCCTCAACAAAATCCCACGTTCGGGCGCAAAACTGCACGTTTGAGGCCACATTTTCAATGATGCTGGAAACTTACATTCAAAGCTGGGAAAATGTGCTCATCTACAGGCATCCCCACTTAGGGACGTCGTAGCACCTTGACTCGGGTGGCGTTGGAAAGGTCTGGTCCAGGGGAACACGGGCGTGTCAAGGTTGCCACGCGCACGCGCATCCCCGCTAAACAGGAGCCCAAACAAAACTTTAAACGGAGCTACCGAATTGGAAACCATCAATCCTGGGAAAATAACAACTCACACGTGTGCCCCTTATGCTAACTTGAATTTAGAAACCGTCCTCAACAAAATCCCACGTTCGGGCGCAAAACTGCACGTTTGAGGCCACATTTTCAATGATGCTGGAAACTTACATTCAAAGCTGGGAAAATGTGCTCATCTACAGGCATCCCCATTTAGGGACGTCGTAGCACCTTGACTCGGGTGGCGTTAGAAAGGTCTGGTCCAGGGGAACACGGGCGTGTCAAGGTTGCCACGCGCACGCGCATCCCCGCTGAACAGGAGCCCAAACAAAACTTTAAACGGGGCTACGGAAAAGGGGAGGGCTTTTTCGGGGACAACCACCACTCACCTCGGTTCCCCCCATCCCAACTTGAATTTAGAAACCGTCCCCAGCCAAATCCCACGTTCGGGGGCAAAACTGCTCGTTTGAGGCCACATTTTCAATGATACTGGAAACTTACATTCAAAGTTGGGAAAAGGTGTTCATTTACAGGCATCTCCACTTAGGGACGTCGTAGCACCTTAACTCAGGCGGCGTTAGAAAGGTCTGGTCCAGGGGAACACGGGCGTGTCAAGGTTGCCACGCGCACGCGCATCCCCGCTAAACAGGAGCCCAAACAAAACTTTAAACGGGGCTACGGAAAAGGGGAGAGCTTTTTCGGGGACAAACACCACTCACGTCGGTGCCCCCTGTTCCAACTTGAATTTAGAAACCGTCCTCAACAAAATCCCACGTTCGGGTGAATAACTGTGAATTTTAAGGCACATGCCTCTCTGGGCTGGGAGAGTGCATTCAAATAGGAGAAATTGGCTTCATTTAGAGGCATCCCCACTTGGGGACGTCGTAGCACCTTAACTCAGGTGGCGTTAGAAAGGTCTGGTCCAGGGGAACACGGGCGTGTCATGTTTGCCACGCGCACGCGCATCCCCGTTGAACAGGAGCCCAAACAAAACTTTAAACGGGGCTACGGAAAAGGGGAGGGCTTTTTCGGGGACAACCACCACTCACCTCGGTGCCCCCCCATCCCAACTTGAATTTAGAAACCGTCCCCAGCCAAATCCCACGTTCGGGGGCAAAACTGCACGTTTGAGGCCACATTTTCAATGATACTGGAAACTTACATTCAAAGTTGGGAAAATGTGCTCATCTACAGGCATCCCCACTTGGGGACGTCGTAGCACCTTAACTCAGGCGGCGTTAGAAAGGTCTGGTCCAGGGGAACACGGGCGTGTCAAGGTTGCCACGCGCACGCGCTTCCCCGCTGAACAGGAGCCCAAACAAAACTTTAAACGGGGCTACGGAAAAGGGGAGGGCTTTTTCGGGGACAACCACCACTCACCTCGGTGCCCCCCGTCCCAACTTGAACTTAGAAACCGTCCCCAGCGAAATCCCACGTTCGGGCGAATAACTGTGAATTTTAAGCCCCTTTTCCTCTCAAGCTGGAAACGTGCAAAGTTGGGAAAAGGTGTTCATTTACAGGCATCTCCACTTAGGGACGTCGTAGCACCTTAACTCAGGCGGCGTTAGAAAGGTCTGGTCCAGGGGAACACGGGCGTGTCAAGGTTGCCACGCGCACGCGCATCCCCGCTGAA
Organism: Osmerus mordax; assembly: GCF_038355195.1. NCBI lineage: Eukaryota > Metazoa > Chordata > Actinopteri > Osmeriformes > Osmeridae > Osmerus > Osmerus mordax. The sequence goes on from NW_027120635.1 coordinate 2,277, forward strand.
CAGGAGCCCAAACAAAACTTTAAACGGGGCTACGGAAAAGGGGAGGGCTTTTTCGGGGACAACCACCACTCACCTCGGTGCCCCCCATCCCAACTTGAATATAGAAACCGTCCCCAGCCAAATCCCACGTTCGGGGGCAAAACTGCTCGTTTGAGGCCACATTTTCAATGATACTGGAAACTTACATTCAAAGTTGGGAAAATGTGCTCATCTACAGGCATCCCCACTTGGGGACGTCGTAGCACCTTGACTCAGGCGGCGTTGGAAAGGTCTGGACCAGGGGAACACGGGGGTGTCAAGTTTGCCACGCGCACGCGCTTCCCCGCTGAACAGGAGCCCAAACAGAACTTTAAACGGGGCTACGGAAAAGGGGAGGGCTTTTTCGGGGACAACCACCACTCACCTCGGTGCCCCCCATCCCAACTTGAATATAGAAACCGTCCCCAGCCAAATCCCACGTTCGGGGGCAAAACTGCTCGTTTGAGGCCACATTTTCAATGATACTGGAAACTTACATTCAAAGTTGGGAAAATGTGCTCATCTACAGGCATCCCCACTTGGGGACGTCGTAGCACCTTAACTCAGGCGGCGTTAGAAAGGTCTGGTCCAGGGGAACACGGGCGTGTCAAGGTTGCCACGCGCACGCGCTTCCCCGCTGAACAGGAGCCCAAACAAAACTTTAAACGGGGCTACGGAAAAGGGGAGGGCTTTTTCGGGGACAACCACCACTCACCTCGGTGCCCCCCGTCCCAACTTGAACTTAGAAACCGTCCCCAGCGAAATCCCACGTTCGGGCGAATAACTGTGAATTTTAAGCCCCTTTTCCTCTCAAGCTGGAAACGTGCAAAGTTGGGAAAAGGTGTTCATTTACAGGCATCTCCACTTAGGGACGTCGTAGCACCTTAACTCAGGCGGCGTTAGAAAGGTCTGGTCCAGGGGAACACGGGCGTGTCAAGGTTGCCACGCGCACGCGCATCCCCGCTGAACAGGAGCCCAAACAAAACTTTAAACGGGGCTACGGAAAAGGGGAGGGCTTTTTCGGGGACAACCACCACTCACCTCGGTGCCCCCCATCCCAACTTGAATATAGAAACCGTCCCCAGCCAAATCCCACGTTCGGGGGCAAAACTGCTCGTTTGAGGCCACATTTTCAATGATACTGGAAACTTACATTCAAAGTTGGGAAAATGTGCTCATCTACAGGCATCCCCACTTGGGGACGTCGTAGCACCTTGACTCAGGCGGCGTTGGAAAGGTCTGGACCAGGGGAACACGGGGGTGTCAAGTTTGCCACGCGCACGCGCTTCCCCGCTGAACAGGAGCCCAAACAGAACTTTAAACGGGGCTACGGAAAAGGGGAGGGCTTTTTCGGGGACAACCACCACTCACCTCGGTGCCCCCCATCCCAACTTGAATATAGAAACCGTCCCCAGCCAAATCCCACGTTCGGGGGCAAAACTGCTCGTTTGAGGCCACATTTTCAATGATACTGGAAACTTACATTCAAAGTTGGGAAAATGTGCTCATCTACAGGCATCCCCACTTGGGGACGTCGTAGCACCTTAACTCAGGCGGCGTTAGAAAGGTCTGGTCCAGGGGAACACGGGCGTGTCAAGGTTGCCACGCGCACGCGCTTCCCCGCTGAACAGGAGCCCAAACAAAACTTTAAACGGGGCTACGGAAAAGGGGAGGGCTTTTTCGGGGACAACCACCACTCACCTCGGTGCCCCCCGTCCCAACTTGAACTTAGAAACCGTCCCCAGCGAAATCCCACGTTCGGGCGAATAACTGTGAATTTTAAGCCCCTTTTCCTCTCAAGCTGGAAACGTGCAAAGTTGGGAAAAGGTGTTCATTTACAGGCATCTCCACTTAGGGACGTCGTAGCACCTTAACTCAGGCGGCGTTAGAAAGGTCTGGTCCAGGGGAACACGGGCGTGTCAAGGTTGCCACGCGCACGCGCATCCCCGCTGAACAGGAGCCCAAACAAAACTTTAAACGGGGCTACGGAAAAGGGGAGGGCTTTTTCGGGGACAACCACCACTCACCTCGGTGCCCCCCATCCCAACTTGAATATAGAAACCGTCCCCAGCCAAATCCCACGTTCGGGGGCAAAACTGCTCGTTTGAGGCCACATTTTCAATGATACTGGAAACTTACATTCAAAGTTGGGAAAATGTGCTCATCTACAGGCATCCCCACTTGGGGACGTCGTAGCACCTTGACTCAGGCGGCGTTGGAAAGGTCTGGACCAGGGGAACACGGGGGTGTCAAGTTTGCCACGCGCACGCGCTTCCCCGCTGAACAGGAGCCCAAACAGAACTTTAAACGGGGCTACGGAAAAGGGGAGGGCTTTTTCGGGGACAACCACCACTCACCTCGGTGCCCCCCATCCCAACTTGAATATAGAAACCGTCCCCAGCCAAATCCCACGTTCGGGGGCAAAACTGCTCGTTTGAGGCCACATTTTCAATGATACTGGAAACTTACATTCAAAGTTGGGAAAATGTGCTCATCTACAGGCATCCCCACTTGGGGACGTCGTAGCACCTTAACTCAGGCGGCGTTAGAAAGGTCTGGTCCAGGGGAACACGGGCGTGTCAAGGTTGCCACGCGCACGCGCTTCCCCGCTGAACAGGAGCCCAAACAAAACTTTAAACGGGGCTACGGAAAAGGGGAGGGCTTTTTCGGGGACAACCACCACTCACCTCGGTGCCCCCCGTCCCAACTTGAACTTAGAAACCGTCCCCAGCGAAATCCCACGTTCGGGCGAATAACTGTGAATTTTAAGCCCCTTTTCCTCTCAAGCTGGAAACGTGCAAAGTTGGGAAAAGGTGTTCATTTACAGGCATCTCCACTTAGGGACGTCGTAGCACCTTAACTCAGGCGGCGTTAGAAAGGTCTGGTCCAGGGGAACACGGGCGTGTCAAGGTTGCCACGCGCACGCGCATCCCCGCTGAACAGGAGCCCAAACAAAACTTTAAACGGGGCTACGGAAAAGGGGAGGGCTTTTTCGGGGACAACCACCACTCACCTCGGTGCCCCCCATCCCAACTTGAATATAGAAACCGTCCCCAGCCAAATCCCACGTTCGGGGGCAAAACTGCTCGTTTGAGGCCACATTTTCAATGATACTGGAAACTTACATTCAAAGTTGGGAAAATGTGCTCATCTACAGGCATCCCCACTTGGGGACGTCGTAGCACCTTGACTCAGGCGGCGTTGGAAAGGTCTGGACCAGGGGAACACGGGGGTGTCAAGTTTGCCACGCGCACGCGCTTCCCCGCTGAACAGGAGCCCAAACAGAACTTTAAACGGGGCTACGGAAAAGGGGAGGGCTTTTTCGGGGACAACCACCACTCACCTCGGTGCCCCCCATCCCAACTTGAATATAGAAACCGTCCCCAGCCAAATCCCACGTTCGGGGGCAAAACTGCTCGTTTGAGGCCACATTTTCAATGATACTGGAAACTTACATTCAAAGTTGGGAAAATGTGCTCATCTACAGGCATCCCCACTTGGGGACGTCGTAGCACCTTAACTCAGGCGGCGTTAGAAAGGTCTGGTCCAGGGGAACACGGGCGTGTCAAGGTTGCCACGCGCACGCGCTTCCCCGCTGAACAGGAGCCCAAACAAAACTTTAAACGGGGCTACGGAAAAGGGGAGGGCTTTTTCGGGGACAACCACCACTCACCTCGGTGCCCCCCGTCCCAACTTGAACTTAGAAACCGTCCCCAGCGAAATCCCACGTTCGGGCGAATAACTGTGAATTTTAAGCCCCTTTTCCTCTCAAGCTGGAAACGTGCAAAGTTGGGAAAAGGTGTTCATTTACAGGCATCTCCACTTAGGGACGTCGTAGCACCTTAACTCAGGCGGCGTTAGAAAGGTCTGGTCCAGGGGAACACGGGCGTGTCAAGGTTGCCACGCGCACGCGCATCCCCGCTGAACAGGAGCCCAAACAAAACTTTAAACGGGGCTACGGAAAAGGGGAGGGCTTTTTCGGGGACAACCACCACTCACCTCGGTTCCCCCCATCCCAACTTGAATTTAGAAACCGTCCCCAGCCAAATCCCACGTTCGGGGGCAAAACTGCTCGTTTGAGGCCACATTTTCAATGATACTGGAAACTTACATTCAAAGTTGGGAAAAGGTGTTCATTTACAGGCATCTCCACTTAGGGACGTCGTAGCACCTTAACTCAGGCGGCGTTAGAAAGGTCTGGTCCAGGGGAACACGGGCGTGTCAAGGTTGCCACGCGCACGCGCATCCCCGCTAAACAGGAGCCCAAACAAAACTTTAAACGGGGCTACGGAAAAGGGGAGAGCTTTTTCGGGGACAAACACCACTCACGTCGGTGCCCCCTGTTCCAACTTGAATTTAGAAACCGTCCTCAACAAAATCCCACGTTCGGGTGAATAACTGTGAATTTTAAGGCACATGCCTCTCTGGGCTGGGAGAGTGCATTCAAATAGGAGAAATTGGCTTCATTTAGAGGCATCCCCACTTGGGGACGTCGTAGCACCTTAACTCAGGTGGCGTTAGAAAGGTCTGGTCCAGGGGAACACGGGCGTGTCATGTTTGCCACGCGCACGCGCATCCCCGTTGAACAGGAGCCCAAACAAAACTTTAAACGGGGCTACGGAAAAGGGGAGGGCTTTTTCGGGGACAACCACCACTCACCTCGGTGCCCCCCATCCCAACTTGAATTTAGAAACCGTCCCCAGCCAAATCCCACGTTCGGGGGCAAAACTGCACGTTTGAGGCCACATTTTCAATGATACTGGAAACTTACATTCAAAGTTGGGAAAATGTGCTCATCTACAGGCATCCCCACTTGGGGACGTCGTAGCACCTTAACTCAGGCGGCGTTAGAAAGGTCTGGTCCAGGGGAACACGGGCGTGTCAAGGTTGCCACGCGCACGCGCTTCCCCGCTGAACAGGAGCCCAAACAAAACTTTAAACGGGGCTACGGAAAAGGGGAGGGCTTTTTCGGGGACAACCACCACTCACCTCGGTGCCCCCCGTCCCAACTTGAACTTAGAAACCGTCCCCAGCGAAATCCCACGTTCGGGCGAATAACTGTGAATTTTAAGCCCCTTTTCCTCTCAAGCTGGAAACGTGCAAAGTTGGGAAAAGGTGTTCATTTACAGGCATCTCCACTTAGGGACGTCGTAGCACCTTAACTCAGGCGGCGTTAGAAAGGTCTGGTCCAGGGGAACACGGGCGTGTCAAGGTTGCCACGCGCACGCGCATCCCCGCTGAACAGGAGCCCAAACAAAACTTTAAACGGGGCTACGGAAAAGGGGAGGGCTTTTTCGGGGACAACCACCACTCACCTCGGTGCCCCCCATCCCAACTTGAATATAGAAACCGTCCCCAGCCAAATCCCACGTTCGGGGGCAAAACTGCTCGTTTGAGGCCACATTTTCAATGATACTGGAAACTTACATTCAAAGTTGGGAAAATGTGCTCATCTACAGGCATCCCCACTTGGGGACGTCGTAGCACCTTGACTCAGGCGGCGTTGGAAAGGTCTGGACCAGGGGAACACGGGGGTGTCAAGTTTGCCACGCGCACGCGCTTCCCCGCTGAACAGGAGCCCAAACAGAACTTTAAACGGGGCTACGGAAAAGGGGAGGGCTTTTTCGGGGACAACCACCACTCACCTCGGTGCCCCCCATCCCAACTTGAATATAGAAACCGTCCCCAGCCAAATCCCACGTTCGGGGGCAAAACTGCTCGTTTGAGGCCACATTTTCAATGATACTGGAAACTTACATTCAAAGTTGGGAAAATGTGCTCATCTACAGGCATCCCCACTTGGGGACGTCGTAGCACCTTAACTCAGGCGGCGTTAGAAAGGTCTGGTCCAGGGGAACACGGGCGTGTCAAGGTTGCCACGCGCACGCGCTTCCCCGCTGAACAGGAGCCCAAACAAAACTTTAAACGGGGCTACGGAAAAGGGGAGGGCTTTTTCGGGGACAACCACCACTCACCTCGGTGCCCCCCGTCCCAACTTGAACTTAGAAACCGTCCCCAGCGAAATCCCACGTTCGGGCGAATAACTGTGAATTTTAAGCCCCTTTTCCTCTCAAGCTGGAAACGTGCAAAGTTGGGAAAAGGTGTTCATTTACAGGCATCTCCACTTAGGGACGTCGTAGCACCTTAACTCAGGCGGCGTTAGAAAGGTCTGGTCCAGGGGAACACGGGCGTGTCAAGGTTGCCACGCGCACGCGCATCCCCGCTGAACAGGAGCCCAAACAAAACTTTAAACGGGGCTACGGAAAAGGGGAGGGCTTTTTCGGGGACAACCACCACTCACCTCGGTGCCCCCCATCCCAACTTGAATATAGAAACCGTCCCCAGCCAAATCCCACGTTCGGGGGCAAAACTGCTCGTTTGAGGCCACATTTTCAATGATACTGGAAACTTACATTCAAAGTTGGGAAAATGTGCTCATCTACAGGCATCCCCACTTGGGGACGTCGTAGCACCTTGACTCAGGCGGCGTTGGAAAGGTCTGGACCAGGGGAACACGGGGGTGTCAAGTTTGCCACGCGCACGCGCTTCCCCGCTGAACAGGAGCCCAAACAGAACTTTAAACGGGGCTACGGAAAAGGGGAGGGCTTTTTCGGGGACAACCACCACTCACCTCGGTGCCCCCCATCCCAACTTGAATATAGAAACCGTCCCCAGCCAAATCCCACGTTCGGGGGCAAAACTGCTCGTTTGAGGCCACATTTTCAATGATACTGGAAACTTACATTCAAAGTTGGGAAAATGTGCTCATCTACAGGCATCCCCACTTGGGGACGTCGTAGCACCTTAACTCAGGCGGCGTTAGAAAGGTCTGGTCCAGGGGAACACGGGCGTGTCAAGGTTGCCACGCGCACGCGCTTCCCCGCTGAACAGGAGCCCAAACAAAACTTTAAACGGGGCTACGGAAAAGGGGAGGGCTTTTTCGGGGACAACCACCACTCACCTCGGTGCCCCCCGTCCCAACTTGAACTTAGAAACCGTCCCCAGCGAAATCCCACGTTCGGGCGAATAACTGTGAATTTTAAGCCCCTTTTCCTCTCAAGCTGGAAACGTGCAAAGTTGGGAAAAGGTGTTCATTTACAGGCATCTCCACTTAGGGACGTCGTAGCACCTTAACTCAGGCGGCGTTAGAAAGGTCTGGTCCAGGGGAACACGGGCGTGTCAAGGTTGCCACGCGCACGCGCATCCCCGCTGAACAGGAGCCCAAACAAAACTTTAAACGGGGCTACGGAAAAGGGGAGGGCTTTTTCGGGGACAACCACCACTCACCTCGGTGCCCCCCATCCCAACTTGAATATAGAAACCGTCCCCAGCCAAATCCCACGTTCGGGGGCAAAACTGCTCGTTTGAGGCCACATTTTCAATGATACTGGAAACTTACATTCAAAGTTGGGAAAATGTGCTCATCTACAGGCATCCCCACTTGGGGACGTCGTAGCACCTTGACTCAGGCGGCGTTGGAAAGGTCTGGACCAGGGGAACACGGGGGTGTCAAGTTTGCCACGCGCACGCGCTTCCCCGCTGAACAGGAGCCCAAACAGAACTTTAAACGGGGCTACGGAAAAGGGGAGGGCTTTTTCGGGGACAACCACCACTCACCTCGGTGCCCCCCATCCCAACTTGAATATAGAAACCGTCCCCAGCCAAATCCCACGTTCGGGGGCAAAACTGCTCGTTTGAGGCCACAT
>NW_027120635.1:20000-32500 GCF_038355195.1 Osmerus mordax
GGGTATGGCTCAGGGGCTCGCTGGGGCTTCAAAACGGCCAAGAAAAAAAAAATGACCCAAAACACGCCACCTACCGGCCGCTCGCGGGTGCCCGGGGTCGGGGTATGGGTCTAGCCTGTGCCGGGGCTTCAAATATGGAGAAAAAAAAAATTTCAAAAAAAGGGCCCCCATCGGCCCCCCGGGTAGTGCCGGGGTCGGGGGGCATGATTCTGGGGCGCCCCAGAGCCAAGTAGGCGCCTGGAGGAAAGGAAAAAAAAACTTTAACTTTTTTTTGACCACCAGGGGTGGGGGGGTCTCATGCCCCATCGGGTGCCCGCCCCGAGTGCCTCTCAGGCGGATACATTTTCACCCGTGTGCGGGAGACACATATGGTGCATGGTCCGTGTATACACCATATGTGTAGTATGGGCAAAACCACTGTAAAGTCATACTGCCATTGACTTCCATTCATTTTCCCAGGATGACTTATATACTCTATGGTAGCTGTCTGGTGGACTGGGGGCCGCGACAATGTTACGCTTGTAAGTCAGAAGCTGGGAAATGCACTGCGAAGCTGGGAAAACCGTTTTTCGAGCTCATTTTCGGTTCCGCCCAACGGATTTTGATCAAAATAGGCTCATTCGAAAGGTATTAACCGGGGGCACACGGAAAACCGGGACTAATAACGCGCACGTGCGCGTGCGCGAAACGGGAAGCAAAAGAAAACTTCAATCGGAGCTACAACCGTGAACCGTCGCAGATAGGGCGGAAATTTCAACGCACGTCGCTGCGTCTCACTCCAACTTAAATAACAAAACTGTCCCCAGCGAAATCGGTTGGATAAAACGGAAACGGGAAGCGAAAGAAAACGTTAAACGTCAACACCGAAATGGCTATCGTCAATTCCAATGTGAAAACAACTCGCACGTATGTGTCTTACTCTAAAGCAGTGTATAAAACTATCCCCAGCCAAATCAGAGCTACGCAACGAAAACGGGAAGCGAAACAAAACTTTAAACGGAGCTACCGAATTGGAAATCATCAATCCTGGGAAAATAACAACTCACACGTGTGCCCCTTATTCTAACTTGAATTTAGAAACCGTCCTCAACAAAATCCCACGTTCGGGTGAATAACTGTGAATTTTAAGGCACATGCCTCTCTGGGCTGGGAGAGTGCATTCAAATAGGAGAAATTGGCTTCATTTAGAGGCATCTCCACTTAGGGACGTCGTAGCACCTTAACTCGGGTGGCGTTGGAAAGGTCTGGTCCAGGGGAACACGGGCGTGTCAAGTTTGCCACGCGCACGCGCATCCCCGCTAAACAGGGGCCAAAACAAAACTTTAAACGGAGCTACCGAATTGGAAACCATCAATCCTGGGAAAATAACAACTCACACGTGTGCCCCTTATGCTAACTTGAATTTAGAAACCGTCCTCAACAAAATCCCACGTTCGGGCGCAAAACTGCACGTTTGAGGCCACATTTTCAATGATGCTGGAAACTTACATTCAAAGCTGGGAAAATGTGCTCATCTACAGGCATCCCCACTTAGGGACGTCGTAGCACCTTGACTCGGGTGGCGTTGGAAAGGTCTGGTCCAGGGGAACACGGGCGTGTCAAGGTTGCCACGCGCACGCGCATCCCCGCTAAACAGGAGCCCAAACAAAACTTTAAACGGAGCTACCGAATTGGAAACCATCAATCCTGGGAAAATAACAACTCACACGTGTGCCCCTTATGCTAACTTGAATTTAGAAACCGTCCTCAACAAAATCCCACGTTCGGGCGCAAAACTGCACGTTTGAGGCCACATTTTCAATGATGCTGGAAACTTACATTCAAAGCTGGGAAAATGTGCTCATCTACAGGCATCCCCATTTAGGGACGTCGTAGCACCTTGACTCGGGTGGCGTTAGAAAGGTCTGGTCCAGGGGAACACGGGCGTGTCAAGGTTGCCACGCGCACGCGCATCCCCGCTGAACAGGAGCCCAAACAAAACTTTAAACGGGGCTACGGAAAAGGGGAGGGCTTTTTCGGGGACAACCACCACTCACCTCGGTTCCCCCCATCCCAACTTGAATTTAGAAACCGTCCCCAGCCAAATCCCACGTTCGGGGGCAAAACTGCTCGTTTGAGGCCACATTTTCAATGATACTGGAAACTTACATTCAAAGTTGGGAAAAGGTGTTCATTTACAGGCATCTCCACTTAGGGACGTCGTAGCACCTTAACTCAGGCGGCGTTAGAAAGGTCTGGTCCAGGGGAACACGGGCGTGTCAAGGTTGCCACGCGCACGCGCATCCCCGCTAAACAGGAGCCCAAACAAAACTTTAAACGGGGCTACGGAAAAGGGGAGAGCTTTTTCGGGGACAAACACCACTCACGTCGGTGCCCCCTGTTCCAACTTGAATTTAGAAACCGTCCTCAACAAAATCCCACGTTCGGGTGAATAACTGTGAATTTTAAGGCACATGCCTCTCTGGGCTGGGAGAGTGCATTCAAATAGGAGAAATTGGCTTCATTTAGAGGCATCCCCACTTGGGGACGTCGTAGCACCTTAACTCAGGTGGCGTTAGAAAGGTCTGGTCCAGGGGAACACGGGCGTGTCATGTTTGCCACGCGCACGCGCATCCCCGTTGAACAGGAGCCCAAACAAAACTTTAAACGGGGCTACGGAAAAGGGGAGGGCTTTTTCGGGGACAACCACCACTCACCTCGGTGCCCCCCATCCCAACTTGAATTTAGAAACCGTCCCCAGCCAAATCCCACGTTCGGGGGCAAAACTGCACGTTTGAGGCCACATTTTCAATGATACTGGAAACTTACATTCAAAGTTGGGAAAATGTGCTCATCTACAGGCATCCCCACTTGGGGACGTCGTAGCACCTTAACTCAGGCGGCGTTAGAAAGGTCTGGTCCAGGGGAACACGGGCGTGTCAAGGTTGCCACGCGCACGCGCTTCCCCGCTGAACAGGAGCCCAAACAAAACTTTAAACGGGGCTACGGAAAAGGGGAGGGCTTTTTCGGGGACAACCACCACTCACCTCGGTGCCCCCCGTCCCAACTTGAACTTAGAAACCGTCCCCAGCGAAATCCCACGTTCGGGCGAATAACTGTGAATTTTAAGCCCCTTTTCCTCTCAAGCTGGAAACGTGCAAAGTTGGGAAAAGGTGTTCATTTACAGGCATCTCCACTTAGGGACGTCGTAGCACCTTAACTCAGGCGGCGTTAGAAAGGTCTGGTCCAGGGGAACACGGGCGTGTCAAGGTTGCCACGCGCACGCGCATCCCCGCTGAACAGGAGCCCAAACAAAACTTTAAACGGGGCTACGGAAAAGGGGAGGGCTTTTTCGGGGACAACCACCACTCACCTCGGTGCCCCCCATCCCAACTTGAATATAGAAACCGTCCCCAGCCAAATCCCACGTTCGGGGGCAAAACTGCTCGTTTGAGGCCACATTTTCAATGATACTGGAAACTTACATTCAAAGTTGGGAAAATGTGCTCATCTACAGGCATCCCCACTTGGGGACGTCGTAGCACCTTGACTCAGGCGGCGTTGGAAAGGTCTGGACCAGGGGAACACGGGGGTGTCAAGTTTGCCACGCGCACGCGCTTCCCCGCTGAACAGGAGCCCAAACAGAACTTTAAACGGGGCTACGGAAAAGGGGAGGGCTTTTTCGGGGACAACCACCACTCACCTCGGTGCCCCCCATCCCAACTTGAATATAGAAACCGTCCCCAGCCAAATCCCACGTTCGGGGGCAAAACTGCTCGTTTGAGGCCACATTTTCAATGATACTGGAAACTTACATTCAAAGTTGGGAAAATGTGCTCATCTACAGGCATCCCCACTTGGGGACGTCGTAGCACCTTAACTCAGGCGGCGTTAGAAAGGTCTGGTCCAGGGGAACACGGGCGTGTCAAGGTTGCCACGCGCACGCGCTTCCCCGCTGAACAGGAGCCCAAACAAAACTTTAAACGGGGCTACGGAAAAGGGGAGGGCTTTTTCGGGGACAACCACCACTCACCTCGGTGCCCCCCGTCCCAACTTGAACTTAGAAACCGTCCCCAGCGAAATCCCACGTTCGGGCGAATAACTGTGAATTTTAAGCCCCTTTTCCTCTCAAGCTGGAAACGTGCAAAGTTGGGAAAAGGTGTTCATTTACAGGCATCTCCACTTAGGGACGTCGTAGCACCTTAACTCAGGCGGCGTTAGAAAGGTCTGGTCCAGGGGAACACGGGCGTGTCAAGGTTGCCACGCGCACGCGCATCCCCGCTGAACAGGAGCCCAAACAAAACTTTAAACGGGGCTACGGAAAAGGGGAGGGCTTTTTCGGGGACAACCACCACTCACCTCGGTGCCCCCCATCCCAACTTGAATATAGAAACCGTCCCCAGCCAAATCCCACGTTCGGGGGCAAAACTGCTCGTTTGAGGCCACATTTTCAATGATACTGGAAACTTACATTCAAAGTTGGGAAAATGTGCTCATCTACAGGCATCCCCACTTGGGGACGTCGTAGCACCTTGACTCAGGCGGCGTTGGAAAGGTCTGGACCAGGGGAACACGGGGGTGTCAAGTTTGCCACGCGCACGCGCTTCCCCGCTGAACAGGAGCCCAAACAGAACTTTAAACGGGGCTACGGAAAAGGGGAGGGCTTTTTCGGGGACAACCACCACTCACCTCGGTGCCCCCCATCCCAACTTGAATATAGAAACCGTCCCCAGCCAAATCCCACGTTCGGGGGCAAAACTGCTCGTTTGAGGCCACATTTTCAATGATACTGGAAACTTACATTCAAAGTTGGGAAAATGTGCTCATCTACAGGCATCCCCACTTGGGGACGTCGTAGCACCTTAACTCAGGCGGCGTTAGAAAGGTCTGGTCCAGGGGAACACGGGCGTGTCAAGGTTGCCACGCGCACGCGCTTCCCCGCTGAACAGGAGCCCAAACAAAACTTTAAACGGGGCTACGGAAAAGGGGAGGGCTTTTTCGGGGACAACCACCACTCACCTCGGTGCCCCCCGTCCCAACTTGAACTTAGAAACCGTCCCCAGCGAAATCCCACGTTCGGGCGAATAACTGTGAATTTTAAGCCCCTTTTCCTCTCAAGCTGGAAACGTGCAAAGTTGGGAAAAGGTGTTCATTTACAGGCATCTCCACTTAGGGACGTCGTAGCACCTTAACTCAGGCGGCGTTAGAAAGGTCTGGTCCAGGGGAACACGGGCGTGTCAAGGTTGCCACGCGCACGCGCATCCCCGCTGAACAGGAGCCCAAACAAAACTTTAAACGGGGCTACGGAAAAGGGGAGGGCTTTTTCGGGGACAACCACCACTCACCTCGGTGCCCCCCATCCCAACTTGAATATAGAAACCGTCCCCAGCCAAATCCCACGTTCGGGGGCAAAACTGCTCGTTTGAGGCCACATTTTCAATGATACTGGAAACTTACATTCAAAGTTGGGAAAATGTGCTCATCTACAGGCATCCCCACTTGGGGACGTCGTAGCACCTTGACTCAGGCGGCGTTGGAAAGGTCTGGACCAGGGGAACACGGGGGTGTCAAGTTTGCCACGCGCACGCGCTTCCCCGCTGAACAGGAGCCCAAACAGAACTTTAAACGGGGCTACGGAAAAGGGGAGGGCTTTTTCGGGGACAACCACCACTCACCTCGGTGCCCCCCATCCCAACTTGAATATAGAAACCGTCCCCAGCCAAATCCCACGTTCGGGGGCAAAACTGCTCGTTTGAGGCCACATTTTCAATGATACTGGAAACTTACATTCAAAGTTGGGAAAATGTGCTCATCTACAGGCATCCCCACTTGGGGACGTCGTAGCACCTTAACTCAGGCGGCGTTAGAAAGGTCTGGTCCAGGGGAACACGGGCGTGTCAAGGTTGCCACGCGCACGCGCTTCCCCGCTGAACAGGAGCCCAAACAAAACTTTAAACGGGGCTACGGAAAAGGGGAGGGCTTTTTCGGGGACAACCACCACTCACCTCGGTGCCCCCCGTCCCAACTTGAACTTAGAAACCGTCCCCAGCGAAATCCCACGTTCGGGCGAATAACTGTGAATTTTAAGCCCCTTTTCCTCTCAAGCTGGAAACGTGCAAAGTTGGGAAAAGGTGTTCATTTACAGGCATCTCCACTTAGGGACGTCGTAGCACCTTAACTCAGGCGGCGTTAGAAAGGTCTGGTCCAGGGGAACACGGGCGTGTCAAGGTTGCCACGCGCACGCGCATCCCCGCTGAACAGGAGCCCAAACAAAACTTTAAACGGGGCTACGGAAAAGGGGAGGGCTTTTTCGGGGACAACCACCACTCACCTCGGTGCCCCCCATCCCAACTTGAATATAGAAACCGTCCCCAGCCAAATCCCACGTTCGGGGGCAAAACTGCTCGTTTGAGGCCACATTTTCAATGATACTGGAAACTTACATTCAAAGTTGGGAAAATGTGCTCATCTACAGGCATCCCCACTTGGGGACGTCGTAGCACCTTGACTCAGGCGGCGTTGGAAAGGTCTGGACCAGGGGAACACGGGGGTGTCAAGTTTGCCACGCGCACGCGCTTCCCCGCTGAACAGGAGCCCAAACAGAACTTTAAACGGGGCTACGGAAAAGGGGAGGGCTTTTTCGGGGACAACCACCACTCACCTCGGTGCCCCCCATCCCAACTTGAATATAGAAACCGTCCCCAGCCAAATCCCACGTTCGGGGGCAAAACTGCTCGTTTGAGGCCACATTTTCAATGATACTGGAAACTTACATTCAAAGTTGGGAAAATGTGCTCATCTACAGGCATCCCCACTTGGGGACGTCGTAGCACCTTAACTCAGGCGGCGTTAGAAAGGTCTGGTCCAGGGGAACACGGGCGTGTCAAGGTTGCCACGCGCACGCGCTTCCCCGCTGAACAGGAGCCCAAACAAAACTTTAAACGGGGCTACGGAAAAGGGGAGGGCTTTTTCGGGGACAACCACCACTCACCTCGGTGCCCCCCGTCCCAACTTGAACTTAGAAACCGTCCCCAGCGAAATCCCACGTTCGGGCGAATAACTGTGAATTTTAAGCCCCTTTTCCTCTCAAGCTGGAAACGTGCAAAGTTGGGAAAAGGTGTTCATTTACAGGCATCTCCACTTAGGGACGTCGTAGCACCTTAACTCAGGCGGCGTTAGAAAGGTCTGGTCCAGGGGAACACGGGCGTGTCAAGGTTGCCACGCGCACGCGCATCCCCGCTGAACAGGAGCCCAAACAAAACTTTAAACGGGGCTACGGAAAAGGGGAGGGCTTTTTCGGGGACAACCACCACTCACCTCGGTTCCCCCCATCCCAACTTGAATTTAGAAACCGTCCCCAGCCAAATCCCACGTTCGGGGGCAAAACTGCTCGTTTGAGGCCACATTTTCAATGATACTGGAAACTTACATTCAAAGTTGGGAAAAGGTGTTCATTTACAGGCATCTCCACTTAGGGACGTCGTAGCACCTTAACTCAGGCGGCGTTAGAAAGGTCTGGTCCAGGGGAACACGGGCGTGTCAAGGTTGCCACGCGCACGCGCATCCCCGCTAAACAGGAGCCCAAACAAAACTTTAAACGGGGCTACGGAAAAGGGGAGAGCTTTTTCGGGGACAAACACCACTCACGTCGGTGCCCCCTGTTCCAACTTGAATTTAGAAACCGTCCTCAACAAAATCCCACGTTCGGGTGAATAACTGTGAATTTTAAGGCACATGCCTCTCTGGGCTGGGAGAGTGCATTCAAATAGGAGAAATTGGCTTCATTTAGAGGCATCCCCACTTGGGGACGTCGTAGCACCTTAACTCAGGTGGCGTTAGAAAGGTCTGGTCCAGGGGAACACGGGCGTGTCATGTTTGCCACGCGCACGCGCATCCCCGTTGAACAGGAGCCCAAACAAAACTTTAAACGGGGCTACGGAAAAGGGGAGGGCTTTTTCGGGGACAACCACCACTCACCTCGGTGCCCCCCATCCCAACTTGAATTTAGAAACCGTCCCCAGCCAAATCCCACGTTCGGGGGCAAAACTGCACGTTTGAGGCCACATTTTCAATGATACTGGAAACTTACATTCAAAGTTGGGAAAATGTGCTCATCTACAGGCATCCCCACTTGGGGACGTCGTAGCACCTTAACTCAGGCGGCGTTAGAAAGGTCTGGTCCAGGGGAACACGGGCGTGTCAAGGTTGCCACGCGCACGCGCTTCCCCGCTGAACAGGAGCCCAAACAAAACTTTAAACGGGGCTACGGAAAAGGGGAGGGCTTTTTCGGGGACAACCACCACTCACCTCGGTGCCCCCCGTCCCAACTTGAACTTAGAAACCGTCCCCAGCGAAATCCCACGTTCGGGCGAATAACTGTGAATTTTAAGCCCCTTTTCCTCTCAAGCTGGAAACGTGCAAAGTTGGGAAAAGGTGTTCATTTACAGGCATCTCCACTTAGGGACGTCGTAGCACCTTAACTCAGGCGGCGTTAGAAAGGTCTGGTCCAGGGGAACACGGGCGTGTCAAGGTTGCCACGCGCACGCGCATCCCCGCTGAACAGGAGCCCAAACAAAACTTTAAACGGGGCTACGGAAAAGGGGAGGGCTTTTTCGGGGACAACCACCACTCACCTCGGTGCCCCCCATCCCAACTTGAATATAGAAACCGTCCCCAGCCAAATCCCACGTTCGGGGGCAAAACTGCTCGTTTGAGGCCACATTTTCAATGATACTGGAAACTTACATTCAAAGTTGGGAAAATGTGCTCATCTACAGGCATCCCCACTTGGGGACGTCGTAGCACCTTGACTCAGGCGGCGTTGGAAAGGTCTGGACCAGGGGAACACGGGGGTGTCAAGTTTGCCACGCGCACGCGCTTCCCCGCTGAACAGGAGCCCAAACAGAACTTTAAACGGGGCTACGGAAAAGGGGAGGGCTTTTTCGGGGACAACCACCACTCACCTCGGTGCCCCCCATCCCAACTTGAATATAGAAACCGTCCCCAGCCAAATCCCACGTTCGGGGGCAAAACTGCTCGTTTGAGGCCACATTTTCAATGATACTGGAAACTTACATTCAAAGTTGGGAAAATGTGCTCATCTACAGGCATCCCCACTTGGGGACGTCGTAGCACCTTAACTCAGGCGGCGTTAGAAAGGTCTGGTCCAGGGGAACACGGGCGTGTCAAGGTTGCCACGCGCACGCGCTTCCCCGCTGAACAGGAGCCCAAACAAAACTTTAAACGGGGCTACGGAAAAGGGGAGGGCTTTTTCGGGGACAACCACCACTCACCTCGGTGCCCCCCGTCCCAACTTGAACTTAGAAACCGTCCCCAGCGAAATCCCACGTTCGGGCGAATAACTGTGAATTTTAAGCCCCTTTTCCTCTCAAGCTGGAAACGTGCAAAGTTGGGAAAAGGTGTTCATTTACAGGCATCTCCACTTAGGGACGTCGTAGCACCTTAACTCAGGCGGCGTTAGAAAGGTCTGGTCCAGGGGAACACGGGCGTGTCAAGGTTGCCACGCGCACGCGCATCCCCGCTGAACAGGAGCCCAAACAAAACTTTAAACGGGGCTACGGAAAAGGGGAGGGCTTTTTCGGGGACAACCACCACTCACCTCGGTGCCCCCCATCCCAACTTGAATATAGAAACCGTCCCCAGCCAAATCCCACGTTCGGGGGCAAAACTGCTCGTTTGAGGCCACATTTTCAATGATACTGGAAACTTACATTCAAAGTTGGGAAAATGTGCTCATCTACAGGCATCCCCACTTGGGGACGTCGTAGCACCTTGACTCAGGCGGCGTTGGAAAGGTCTGGACCAGGGGAACACGGGGGTGTCAAGTTTGCCACGCGCACGCGCTTCCCCGCTGAACAGGAGCCCAAACAGAACTTTAAACGGGGCTACGGAAAAGGGGAGGGCTTTTTCGGGGACAACCACCACTCACCTCGGTGCCCCCCATCCCAACTTGAATATAGAAACCGTCCCCAGCCAAATCCCACGTTCGGGGGCAAAACTGCTCGTTTGAGGCCACATTTTCAATGATACTGGAAACTTACATTCAAAGTTGGGAAAATGTGCTCATCTACAGGCATCCCCACTTGGGGACGTCGTAGCACCTTAACTCAGGCGGCGTTAGAAAGGTCTGGTCCAGGGGAACACGGGCGTGTCAAGGTTGCCACGCGCACGCGCTTCCCCGCTGAACAGGAGCCCAAACAAAACTTTAAACGGGGCTACGGAAAAGGGGAGGGCTTTTTCGGGGACAACCACCACTCACCTCGGTGCCCCCCGTCCCAACTTGAACTTAGAAACCGTCCCCAGCGAAATCCCACGTTCGGGCGAATAACTGTGAATTTTAAGCCCCTTTTCCTCTCAAGCTGGAAACGTGCAAAGTTGGGAAAAGGTGTTCATTTACAGGCATCTCCACTTAGGGACGTCGTAGCACCTTAACTCAGGCGGCGTTAGAAAGGTCTGGTCCAGGGGAACACGGGCGTGTCAAGGTTGCCACGCGCACGCGCATCCCCGCTGAACAGGAGCCCAAACAAAACTTTAAACGGGGCTACGGAAAAGGGGAGGGCTTTTTCGGGGACAACCACCACTCACCTCGGTGCCCCCCATCCCAACTTGAATATAGAAACCGTCCCCAGCCAAATCCCACGTTCGGGGGCAAAACTGCTCGTTTGAGGCCACATTTTCAATGATACTGGAAACTTACATTCAAAGTTGGGAAAATGTGCTCATCTACAGGCATCCCCACTTGGGGACGTCGTAGCACCTTGACTCAGGCGGCGTTGGAAAGGTCTGGACCAGGGGAACACGGGGGTGTCAAGTTTGCCACGCGCACGCGCTTCCCCGCTGAACAGGAGCCCAAACAGAACTTTAAACGGGGCTACGGAAAAGGGGAGGGCTTTTTCGGGGACAACCACCACTCACCTCGGTGCCCCCCATCCCAACTTGAATATAGAAACCGTCCCCAGCCAAATCCCACGTTCGGGGGCAAAACTGCTCGTTTGAGGCCACATTTTCAATGATACTGGAAACTTACATTCAAAGTTGGGAAAATGTGCTCATCTACAGGCATCCCCACTTGGGGACGTCGTAGCACCTTGACTCAGGCGGCGTTGGAAAGGTCTGGACCAGGGGAACACGGGGGTGTCAAGTTTGCCACGCGCACGCGCTTCCCCGCTGAACAGGAGCCCAAACAAAACTTTAAACGGGGCTACGGAAAAGGGGAGAGCTTTTTCGGGGACAACCACCACTCACCTCGGTGCCCCCCATCCCAACTTGAATATAGAAACCGTCCCCAGCCAAATCCCACGTTCGGGCGAATAACTGTGAATTTTAAGCCCCTTTTCCTCTCAAGCTGGAAACGTGCAAAGTTGGGAAAAGGTGTTCATTTAGAGGCATCTCCACTTAGGGACGTCGTAGCACCTTAACTCAGGCGGCGTTGGAAAGGTCTGGTCCAGGGGAACACGGGGGTGTCAAGGTTGCCACGCGCACGCGCTTCCCCGCTGAACAGGAGCCCAAACAAAACTTTAAACGGGGCTACGGAAAAGGGGAGGGCTTTTTCGGGGACAACCACCACTCACCTCGGTGCCCCCCGTCCCAACTTGAACTTAGAAACCGTCCCCAGCGAAATCCCACGTTCGGGCGAATAACTGTGAATTTTAAGCCCCTTTTTCTCTCAAGCTGGAAACGTGCAAAGTTGGGAAAAGGTGTTCATTTAGAGGCATCTCCACTTAGGGACGTCGTAGCACCTTAACTCAGGCGGCGTTGGAAAGGTCTGGTCCAGGGGAACACGGGGGTGTCAAGGTTGCCACGCGCACGCGCATCTCCGCGACGCTGCGAGCGAAACAAATTTTCAAACGCGCACACCGAAATGGGGACACTTTTTTCGGGGACAAACACCACTCACCTCGGTGCCCCCCATCCCAACTTGAATATAGAAACCGTCCCCAGCCAAATCCCACGTTCGGGCGAATAACTGTGAATTTTAAGCCCCTTTTCCTCTCAAGCTGGAAACGTGCAAAGTTGGGAAAAGGTGTTCATTTAGAGGCATCTCCACTTAGGGACGTCGTAGCACCTTAACTCAGGCGGCGTTGGAAAGGTCTGGTCCAGGGGAACACGGGGGTGTCAAGGTTGCCACGCGCACGCGCATCTCCGCGACGCTGCGAGCGAAACAAATTTTCAAACGCGCACACCGAAATGGGGACACTTTTTTCGGGGAAAATAACCACACACACCGCTGCCCCTTGCCCTCACTTGAAGAACAAAACCATCCCCAGCCAAATCACACGTTCGGGCGCCAAACGGTGCATTTGACACCCACAAAATACAAGTCAAACACACTCTCACACTGCAAAAGTTGGGAGCCCCGGGGAACAACACTACTCTCTCGGCCTCCCCGGGGAACAGAGCCCCCAGGGCGGCCAGCACACCTCCGGGGAGGACCCCCCCTGCACCACCTGATCACCGTGGGGCCCTGTTCACCCACTCTTAAGCACCCCCCCTGTGTTAAA